>NC_090033.1:11529494-11829494 GCF_037176765.1 Anolis sagrei
CAGAATGTCTCATTAAGAGCCACATCCACTCTTTTAACATGGTGAGATCTGGTCCACATTGGATATGTGTATTCAGCAACAGCGTAGCAAAGCGCAAGGGCAGATGTCTTCACTGTGTCTGGTTGTGATCCCCAGGTTGTGCCAGCTTTCGTACGATACTATTTCTAGCACCCACTTTTTGCTTAATAGTCAAGCAGTGCTCCTTATAAGTCAGAGCACGGTCCAGAGTGATTCCCAGATATTTGGGTGTGCTGCAATGCTCCAATGGGATTATTTTCCAGGTTATCCTCAGAGCTCAAGATACTTGCCTGTTCTTAAGATGAAAAGCACACTTCTGTGTTTCAGATGAATTGGGGATCAGCTGGTTTTCCCTGTAATAGGCAGTAAGAGCACCTAAAGCTTCAGAGAACTTCTGTTCAACCATTTCAAAGCTCCCTGCTTGGTTGGTGATTGCATGATCGTCAGCAAAGATGAAGTTTTCTGTCCCTTCTGGCAGTGGCTGGTGATTTGTGTCAACGTTAAACATTGATGAAGCAAGCACACACCCCTGAGGCAAGCTGTTCTTCTGTTTTTGCCATCTGCTTCTTTGGCCCTGGAACTCAACAAAAAAGCTCCTGTTTTGTAGCAGATTTCCTATGAGGCGGGTGAGGTGGTAATCCTTTGTGATATAGTGCAGATGCAGCCAAGCAAAGACAGGGTCCTTCCGTACTAGGATGATAACCTCCCTTCCAAACTGTGTTCTTTACTGAGTAGCAATACAGTGATCGAACTGAGGATGTTGCATATGCTTTGAGACTTGCGGGAAGGTTTTGGTGTGAGAACCTTGGCTCCCTGCCTGTTAATAATATTCTCACGCGGCGTGTCACTTTTCCTGTGTGAAGAACCAACGCCGAAGCTTGCCCTCTCTTTGCTATGAGAGCTGAGAAGAAGGGACGGGAAAGCACCCCTCCAAAGGTCAATGCCTCCATCTCTTTGTTTCCCTCACGCCTCGCGTTCGTGCCTTTGAAGATTTACAAGACAATCTGCAAGAAGAGTCGCTTGTTCGCTGGGATTCAGTTCTTTCGTTCAAGCAGAAGCCCACAGCCTCTGTGTGATCAACCCATGGGTGCTAGGCCTGTGCGGTTTCGTTCGTTAATTTCGTAATTCGTAAAACATTCGTTAATTTTTGCATTTACGGTACGATAACAAAACATATTTTCAAACCCGGAAGGGTTTTTAAATATCGAAACGGCAACTCCCACAGTATTTACGAGCTTTCGCCCGTTTTGTAAATGGGGCGGGCGGGGCGAAGGGGCGGCGCGAGCGCACACCCAGTGAGCCAAGCACCGCCCCTGCCTGTTGGGCGCCCGGCCCGCGCGCGCTCACCCTTACAACCGGCCTCCGCGCGCCATCCAATCGGCTCCGGCTCCTGCGCCCTCCTCCTCCTCCTCCTCCTCCTGGCACTTCCTGCAACACAGCTGGGAGGAGGAGGAGGAGGAGGAGGGCGCAGGAGCTGGAGCCGATTGGATGGCGCGCGCGCGCTCACCCTTACAACCGACCTCCGCGCGCCATCCAATCCGCTCCGGCTCCTGCGCCCTCCTCCTCCTCCTCCTCCTCCCAGCTGTGTTGCAGGAAGTGCCAGGAGGAGGAGGAGGAGGAGGAGGGCGCAGGAGCCGGAGCCGATTGGATGGCGCGCACGCGCTCACCCTTACAACCGGCCTCCGCGCGCCATCCAATCGGCTCCGGCTCCTGCGCCCTCCTCCTCCTCCTCCTCCTCCTGGCACTTCCTGCAACACAGCCGGGAGGAGGAGGAGGAGGAGGAGGGCGCAGGAGCTGGAGCCGATTGGATGGCGCGCGCGCGCTCACCCTTACAACCGACCTCCGCGCGCCATCCAATCCGCTCCGGCTCCTGCGCCCTCCTCCTCCTCCTCCTCCTCCCAGCTGTGTTGCAGGAAGTGCCAGGAGGAGGAGGAGGAGGAGGAGGAGGAGGGCGCAGGAGCCGGAGCCGATTGGATGGCGCGCACGCGCTCACCCTTACAACCGGCCTCCGCGCGCCATCCAATCGGCTCCGGCTCCTGCGCCCTCCTCCTCCTCCTCCTCCTCCTGGCACTTCCTGCAACACAGCTGGGAGGAGGAGGAGGAGGAGGAGGAGGGCGCAGGAGCCAGAGTCGGAGCGCAGGAGCCGGGGAGGGGATTCCTGCAGCGCCGGCTCTGCCTCCGTGGCCCGCCTGAGATGAGACCAATACCATCTGATTGCCACAAATCGAAGGCTGCATCCATCCAGGCTCTTTTGCTGTGAGTTTTCAGGGCTGTATGAGTGTATGACCATGTTCCAGAAGCATTCTCTCCTGACATTTTGCCCACATCTATGGCAGGCATCCTGAGAGGTCTGTTGGAAACTAGGCAAATGGAGTTTATCTATGGAATGTCCAGGGTGGGAGAAATGAAAGCCATTCAATGCTAATCAAGGTGACCATTACTGCAACATTCACACTTACAAAATGTTTTGTAAATATTTACGAAATTTCGTAAATAACAAAACATTTTTTTGGAAAGTTTTGTAAATATTTTAAATATCGAAACAAAAAAACACCCCAATTACAAATCGATTTTAGAAACAAATTTTTTCTTGATCAAACAGGCCTAATGGGTGCATCTACACTGCAGGATTGTTGCAGTGTAACTCAACAATAAAGCTCCTGTTTTGTAACAGATTTCCTATGAAGCAGGTGATGTGGTAATCCTTTGTGATATTATACTTTTTTTCAGGAGAAGGGGATGATTTACAGTATCATAAGATGCTGACAAGTCTATGAAGGCAGCTCCTGTAACAGATATATATATATATATATATATATATATATATATATATATATATTCTTAATTACTCAATTCCTGGTTTGAACAAATGAATTCTATAAGCATTCCTACATTCTGTTGCATTATATATTTGTTTTGTTTGGTGGTGGAGATAGCTGTGTTTATTAGGCCTGGGTAACAACGGAAAATTTTGTTTCTAAAATCGATTTGTATTTGGGGGGTTTTTTTGTTTCGATATTTAAAATAATTACAAAATTTTCCTTTTAAAAAGTTCGATATTTACGAAATTTCGTAAATGGTAAAAAATTAACGAATCAATTTCCGAAACAATAACGAATCGATTCGTTAATGGCGGACGCGACCGCGAAATGCGCTAAAAAACCTCCAAAACCTTCTGAAGCTTCCCTCTCCCTCTGTTGTTGACTGTTGGTGTGATATTATAATTTTTTTTCATTAATTAAACCATAAAACTGGCCCAGACATGCGGAAATAATAACGAAACGACCTCAAAACAATAACGAAACGAACACAGTAACGAAATACGAAGCATTTACGAAACGTATTTAAAAATTCGTTTTTTTAAATAATTGCTCCAGAATGGTTCGTTATCATTTTGTAATTGAAAAAATTGACGAATTATTAACGAATAACGAATTAACGAAATGAAACCGCCCAGGCCTAATATATATATATATATATATATATATATTCTTAATTACTCAATTCCTGGTTTGGACATGAATTCTATAAGCATTCCTACATTCTGTTGCATTATATATTCGTTCTGTTTGGTGGTGGAGATATGTTGCAAGGAATAAATGCTTAAGTTCATCAGGTGATGCATGGAATTTGGCACCTGGAAAAAAAGGAAAAGGCTTCAGATAAAGTATACATGGTATCATGCAATTATGAACTCAGATGGTAATGCAATGCCTGTTTAGCCCAACTCTGCCGTAAACGAATCTATAGCGAAAGCACACAAGAAATGGTCATCCAAAGATGGAGAGTCCACCTCCCTCCAGTGTTGAACATCTCTTACTTTCACGACATTCTTCCTAATGTTTAGGTGGACTCTCTTTTCTTGGAAATTTGATCTGTTGGTTTGTGCTCTGACCTTTGAGCAGCAGAAAACAAGCTCAGCATAAATGGGTTGGTTCCAAAATAGGTGTCACAATCAAAATGTTTGTTAGGACAGATATGCTTAGTGTGCTTGGTGAGACTACAGTGCCCGCTAAGATTGCAACTTTCCAGTCATTCTAAATATCTGAATCAATGACCACTGCTTACGGTGCTTGGGTACGGTGTCATCTGTACGCGGATGATGTCCAACTCTGTCACTCCTTTCCACCTGCTACTAAGGAGGCTGTTCAGGTCCTGAACCGGTGCCTGGCCGCTGTGACGGTCTGGATGAGGGCGAACAAATTGAAATTGAATCCAGACAAGACAGAGGTACTCCTGGTCAGTCGCAAGGCCAAACAGGGCATAGGGTTACAGCCTGTGTTGGATGGGGCCGCACTCCCCCTGAAGACACAGGTTCGCAGCTTGGGTGTGACCCTGGACTCATCGCTGGGCCTGGAAGCCCAGGTTTCGGCGGTGACCAGGGGAGCATTTGCACAGTTAAAGCTTGTGCGCCAGCTGCGCCCGTACCTTGGGAAGTCTGACTTGGCCACGGTAGTCCACGCTCTGGTTACATCCCGTTTAGACTACTGCAACGCTCTCTACGTGGGGTTGCCTTTGAAGACAGCTCGGAAGCTCCAACTAGTCCAACGCTCGGCAGCCATGATTTTAACAGGAGCGGAGCGCAGGGAGCATACAACCCCCCTGTTGCGCCAACTCCACTGGCTACCGATCTGCTACCGGGCTGAATTCAAAGTGCTGGCGTTGGCCTTTAAAGCCCTAAACGGTTCCGGCCCAAGCTACCTATCTGACCGCATCTCTGCCTATGAACCCACCAGGACTTTGAGATCTTCCAGGGAGACCCTGCTCTCGATCCCGCCTGCTTCTCAAGCTCGGCTGGCGGGGACGAGAGATAGGGCCTTCTCGGTGGTGGCTCCTCGGCTGTGGAACGCCCTTCCTACGGACATTAGACTAGCACCATCTCTAATGGTATTCCGCAAAAAGGTGAAGACCTGGATGTTTGTGCAGGCGTTTGAGTAATTTAGTGCAATCTGGTAATGGAACATAGGAATGGAACAATGGACGACGAACCTGGACTACGCTTGGATGATGAGAAGATTGGGTACGGTTGTTTTTTGTAATAACTGTGCATTGTAATTGCTTATTGGTAATTTATGGATAATGTGTTAAGTCAATTGTTCTATGTTGTATGGAACCACTGCTGTTTCTACTGTTTTTACTGTTTGTGAACCGCCGTGAGTCGCCTTCGGGCTTGAGATACAGCGGTATAGAAGCAAAGTAAATAAATAAATAAATAACAATATTTTTTCCTTGCAGATGTCAGCAATAGAAACCATGACGGAGAAACTGGAGAGCTTTGCAGCCATGAAGGCAGACCCCAGCGCCCCCTTGCAACCCCTCCCGCATCACCCCTTCAATTTCCGGTCGCCGCCCCCAACGCTGTCTGACCCCATTTTGCGCAAAGGAAAGGAACGCTATACCTGCAGGTAAACATTGAGGGCAGCCATAGCGAGTCAATGCTGAGAACCAAACAAGGAGCTCAGATGGTCACTGGAGTGTGAGCCATAAGAAAAGACAACATAGAATCATAGAATCCAAGAGTTGGAAGAGACCTCATGGGCCATCCAGTCCAACCCCATTCTGCCAAGAAGCAGGAATGTTACATTCAAATCACCCCTGACAGATGGCCATCCAACCTCTGTTTAAAAGCTTCCAAAGAAGGAGCCTCCACCACACTCCGGGGCAGAGAGTTCCACTGCTGAACGGCTCTCACAGTCAGGAAGTTCTTCCTCATGTTCAGATGGAATCTCCTCTCTTGTAGTTTGAAGCCATTGTTCCATTGCGTCCTAGTCTCCAAGGAAGCAGGAAACAAGCTTGCTCCCTCCTCCCTGTGGCTTCCTCTCACATATTTATACATGGCTATTAGGCTTGGGCAGTTTCGTTCGTTAATTTCGTAATTCATTATTAATTCGTATTTAAATTAGCTTACAATCCAATATTGAGCCATGCAGGAATAGTGTGAGGAGTAAATTAGATTCGAAACAATTTTTTCAATTTATTTCGTTGTTATTTCGTAATTATTTCAAAATTATTTCGTAATTATTTCGTAATTATTTTCGCATGTCTGGTGCAAGTTTTATAGCTGTTGTGTGTTTTATCACACCAACAGTCAACAACAGAGGGAGAGGGAAGCTTCAGAAGTTCCCCCGGTCCCATTTGGAGGTTTTTTTTAGCATATTGCGCAATCGCGTCCGCCATTAACGAATCGATTCGTAATTTCACGAAATTTCGTATATTTCGAAATTTTTAAAAGGAAAATTTCGGAATTATTAAAAAAAAACGAAACGCAAGGGCCCCCTAAAAACAAAACGAGTTTAGAACCAAATTAGAACCAAATTTTTCCGTGGTTACCCAAGCCTAATGGCTATCATATCTCCTCTCAGCCTTCTCTTCTTCAGGCTAAACATGCCCAGCTCCTTAAGCCGCTCCTCATAGGGCTTGTTCTCCAGGCCCTTTATCATTTTAGTCGCCCTCCTCTGGACACATTCCAGCTTGTCAATGTGTCCAGAGGAGGGCGACTAAAATGATTGCCATGGAATATGTTGTTAAGGGAACATGCTCAATACAACCCCAATTTCCACAAACGTAATCTCTGTGGTTTCACTTACTCATGCTCCAATTAATACCCCCCTAAAAGAGATGATGATGTCACGCGCTGGGCCTGTAATAATTGTCTTTTGAGCAGGATGTGCACTTTGTGCCCAGCGGGAAGCCAGGGTGCCTTGATAGAGAGGCCCTAAGGATTTTCCTCTGGAAGAGTCTTTAGAGGCTTAACAAAGTCCTTTATTTATTATTATTTTTTATTGTGCATTTTAATATTTACAAACAAAAACATTGAAGTTACACCAAAAACCCAAAAAGACTGGGAGACAGTGCCATCCTCCACCACCACCACCACCCCACACCACCACCTTCACCACACACACAAAAGAAAGAAAAACCACCTGTTAGTGAATTGAACTTCCCAAAGTCTTCTGAGATTGCATTAACTTTTGGTTGGTATTCAAAACTATTCGATCAAATCTCCTCTCAATCACTTTTTTTTTCCTTTTTGACCCTTTCATAAGTTGGACAGATCTAACAAAAGTGGAATTTTCCTGGATTTGAAGAAGTCTTTAAGATCTGACCAGTCCGTCTTTTTCCGGACATTGTTCAGTTTTTGTGATAGGCAGTCCATTTGTACGATGTCAAATACTTTGATTATCCAATCATCAATTTTCGGTATATCGTCTTGTTTCCATAATTTTGCTAATAGTAATCTGGCTGCCGTGCTGAGTAGAAAAAGCATCTTTTCCTGGTTTTCGTTTAAGCTTGCGTCCGATATCCCTAATAGACAAGTCTCTGGTTTTAAGGGGAAATTGGCTTTTAGAATTTTTTGGGTCAAGGAGTGTATCTCCCTCCAGTATTTTTTAATTTGCTTACATGTCCACCATGTGTGTATGAAAGTCCCTTTTTCTTCTTTGCACTTCCAGTATGCGTTTGAAATCCCTTTATTGAATTTGGCAAGTTTTTCTGGGGTATAGTACCAGCGGTATAGCATTTTATGCCAATTTTCTTTCAGATCGTTGGCTACTGTATATTTCAGTTTGGAATAAAAAATGGAATTAAAAAGTCCTTTATTATTGAACAAATTAAACAAATACTTCTTCAATCTTCAACGACAATCATACAAACGACTGGTGGCTTTCTTAATCTTGTCCACAAGGGACAGGCAACTGGCTTTGGGAACTGTTCCTTTTCTTTTGAAAGGAAAACCCTTTTTTAACCTCTCCCAGGCAATCTACTATCTAGGCTTTGCTGATGTGGATCCTACTACCGGTTCTAAACTACTTCTTGGGACCCGAGTAGACCTACCAGTCAAGGCTTTGCAGATTCTCCAGCTGGAGTTCTTTGGGTCTGCAAAACTGTTTCCCCCGAATGCTGTAAGGCTGAGAGGCTGTAAGTTCCCAGCCAGAGCTTTGGGACTATTTCTCCCCGGAAGCTGTTTCCCCCAAAACTGTAGGAAATGAAGCTTTTCTTCAGGTGGAGCTGATCAATGTCCTGTAGCTTAATTTCCTTCTGTAAGACTGAACCAAAAATGGCTCCCTCTCCTCCCAGGGCCGTGGGGAAAGGGGCGGAACCAAAACTTAACAATGATTGATGGGTCATTGGTCCTATAAATGCAAACCAAGGGAAGTCACTTTTGCAGAATGCCTGAAACCTTGGAATGCATGCAGACATTTAATAGAAAGAAAATGAAGTTGGAGCTCCTGGTACAGCCGTACCAGCATGATGATGATGATGATGATGATGATGATGATGATGATGATGATCCAGTATAACAGACAGCAGAGTGTCTGCTGTGGACTCATCTTGTGGTGTTTCAAATAATAATAATAATAATAATAATAATAATAATAATAATAAGGAAATCCCCTTCACTAGAAACATTAAAAAAGAACCTTAAAACCCGGCTCTTCCACTGCGCCTTTGGTGAGTAGGTGCAGACCATAACATTTTGCACCCCTCAATGTTTTTCTATTACTGGAGCTCGCGCCCCTCAAATGGGAATTTCAACCTCATAACTCTGTGTGTTTTATGAGTTCCCCGTTAATGTCCTGCCCTGGATGATGTGTAGCAAACCGGTAGTCCTTTGTCTCCACTGATTGTCTGATACAGACATCCATAGAACAGCAGGATGGCAATTTAAATAACTAAATAAAGAAAATTGTGACAGTGATTAGAAATAGACAGGCAGCTTCCATTCTGTGGCATGGACTTGATGGTGTCGTCCCCTTCCTTCCAGGTACTGCGGTAAGATCTTCCCGCGTTCGGCAAACCTGACCCGACATCTCCGAACACACACAGGAGAACAACCGTACAGGTGAGTGGCAACATGGCTTGAGAAAGCAATGGGGAGGGGGGAGAGAATACTATCTGTCCCAGTTCTACTGGGTATCCAGTTTGACCAGACATACATTCATGTTATCACTTATCGACAGCATGGCTACAAACATTTCTACTAGGTATGTGTGATCTATTACAAACTAGCTAAAAGTGGGTTGTTGTAGATTTTTTCGGGCTATATGGCCATGTTCTAGAGGCATTCTCTCCTGACGTTTCACCTGCATCTAAGGCAAGCATCCTCAGAGGTAGTGAGGTCGGTTGGAAGTAGGAAAATTGGGTTTATATATCTGTTGAATGACCAGGGTGGGAGAAAGAACTCTTGTCTGTTGGAGCTAGGTGTGAATGTTTCAACTGACCACCTTGATTAGCATTTGATGGCCTGGCAGTAATCACCACTCAACAAAAGATTGCCCCAGGCACCAACAAGCTACACCAAACAACTGCCAGGCCATCATGGATGTACTCCATTCCAAAGTCAGGCAGCTCTGATGGAATTTAGATCTGCATCAGGAATATCCAAGGACCATGGCTACATCCTATAGAATCCTATAGTTTGCATCCCATGGAATCCTGTAGTTTTTCATCCTATGGGATCCTGTAGTTTGCATTCTATAGAAAACTATAATTTGCAACCTATACAATACTATAATTTGCATCCTGTGGAATCCTGTAGTTTGCATCCTATAGAATACTATAATTTGCATACTATGGAATTCTAGAATTTGAATCCTATAGAATACTATAATTTGCATCTTGTGGAATCCTGTAGTTTACATCCTATAAAATACTAAAATTTGCATCCTATGGAATTCTAGAGTTTGCATCCTATAGAAGACTATAATTTGCATACTATGGAACCCTGTAGTTTGCATCCTATAGAATACTATAATTTGCATCCTATGAAATTCTGTAGTTTGCATCCTATAGAATACTATAATTTGCATCCTATGAAATTCTGTAGTTTGCATCCTATAGAATACTATAATTTGCATCTTGTGGAATCCTGTAGTTTACATCCTATAGAATACTATAATTTGCATCCTATGGAATTCTAGAGTTTGCATCCTATAGAATACTATAATTTGCATACTATGGAATCCCGTAGTTTGCATCCTATAGAATATTATAATTTGCATCCCAAGGAGTTCTAGAGTTTGCATCCTATAGAATACTATAATTTGCATCCTATAGAATATTGTAATTTGCATCTCATTGAATCCTGTAGTTTGCATCCTATAGAATACTATAATTTGCATCTTATGGAATCCTGTAGTTTGCATCCTATAGAATACTATCATTTGCATCCTATAGAATCCTGTAGTTTGCATCCTATAGAAGACTATCATTTGCATACTATGGAACCCTGTAGTTTGCATCCTATAGAATACTATAATTTGCATCTTGTGGAATCCTGTAGTTTACATCCTATAGAATACTATAATTTGCATCCTATGGAATTCTAGAGTTTGCATCCTATAGAATACTATAATTTGCATACTATGGAATCCCGTAGTTTGCATCCTATAGAATATTATAATTTGCATCCCAAGGAGTTCTAGAGTTTGCATCCTATAGAATACTATAATTTGCATCCTATAGAATATTGTAATTTGCATCTCATTGAATCCTGTAGTTTGCATCCTATAGAATACTATAATTTGCATCCTATGGAATCCTGTAGTTTGCATCCTATAGAAGACTATCATTTGCATACTATGGAACCCTGTAGTTTGCATCCTATAGAAGACTATAATTTGCATCCTATGAAATTCTGTAGTTTGCATCCTATAGAATACTATAATTTGCATCCTATAGAATATTGTAATTTGCATCTCATTGAATCAAGTTTGCATCCTATAGAATACTATAATTCACATCCTATGGAATCCTGTAGTTTGCATCCTATAGAATACTATAATTCACATTCTGTAGTTTGCATCCTATAGAATACTATAATTTGCAACCTATGGAATTCTAGAGTTTGCATCCTATAGAATCCTGTAGTTTGCATTCTATGAAATTCTGTAGTTTGCATCCTATAGAATACTATAATTTGCATCCTATGAAATTCTAGAGTTTGCATCCTATAGAATACTATAATTTGCATCTTATGGAATTCTAGACTTTGCAACAAGGGTCAGAGAAACTGAGATGAGACTAGAGGCAAACTCTACTTAACTTCCAACAGATAATTGAAATCCTTGTTCTTGAATACGCCAATGCTGCCCTCTTCAGGCATTTCGCCAGCAGTCCATGGATAATAGTGTTATGACTGCACTTCCTTATTTATATCTCTATTCCATTACGAGACTTCGTTGCAGTCAGCTGTGTTCAAGTCTTAGGGTGACCTTGTAAATGAGAAACCTCCAAACCCTATCCACAAAGGCCCTGCTCAAGCCTTGCAAAACCAAGCTGAATACAAAGGGGGAAAGTGGCAGAAGGAGAGAGAAATTGGAAAGTTGTGAAGCAGCTGGGAAAGTTGGACAGCAGCGGATTAGATGGGACTGTCCCTGCCAAATCAGGACAGCATGTCAAGAGGATAGGACCTTATCTAACCCACTTGTTCCCTCTTTGAACTTTTCAGGTGTAAATATTGTGACAGGTCCTTCAGCATTTCATCCAACCTCCAGCGCCATGTTCGAAACATTCACAACAAGGAGAAGCCATTCAAATGCCATCTGTGCAACCGGTGCTTCGGCCAGCAGACCAATCTTGACCGACATTTGAAAAAACACGAACACGAGAGTGTCCCAGGTAATGAAAGAGAGCCATAGGCTGAGAAGATTGCTTGTTGGGGGCTGACCAGCCAGTCAATGCCAGTTACATTGCTAACAAACAAAGGGGAATTACATTTTTACTCGGGATTCACATTACGCATACAAATGTTTACAAGGTTCCTTACGTTCAAAATGAAGTCAACACCAGGCTCCTTACGTTGACGAACACCAATTAAGGAGAGTCAACATCTGCTAGGAACTGATTCATCCTCATATATCCAGTAGGCTTGGCCGGTTTCGTTCGTTAATTTCGTAATTCGTTATTAATTCGTATTTAAATTAGCTTACGATCCGATATTGAGCCATGCAGGACTACTGTGAGGAGTAATTAAAAATCGAAACAATTTTTCCAATTTATTTCGTATTGTTTCGTAATTGCTTCGTAATTGGTTCAAAATTGTTTCGAAATTGTTTCGTAATTGTTTCGTAATTATTTCCGTATGTCTGGTGCAAGTTTTATAGTTGTTGTTTATTTTATCAGTGATAAAAAATAAATTATCACACCAACAGTCAACAACAGAGGGAGAGGGAAGCTTCAGAAGTTCCCCCTGTCCCATTTGGAGGGTTTTTTAGCATATTGTGCAATCGCGTCCGCCATTAACGAATCGATTCGAAATTTACGAAATTTTGTAAATTTCGAAAATTTTAAAGAAAAAATTTGGAATTCTTAAAAAAAAACGAAACGCAATGGACCCCCTAAAAACGAAACGAGTTTAGAAACAAATTTTTCCGTTGTTACCCAAGCCTAATATCCAGGTATTACAATATTCTTTCTCCCTCCTTGGAGAAGCACCTGCTTAGGTTAGACCCTGCTTTCTCTGCTGCCTGACAACTGCCAAAAAACCTCAAATGCATCCTCTTTCCCTAAGAACAATGCCAAGGATCAGATCCCTGATTTCCTTTACAGCAGAAACTGACTCCCTACAAACGTATCATGACTCCAAAATCACACTCCTTTCTCTAACAAGTGGGTTAGATAAGGTTAGATAAGGATTCACATTACGCATACAAATGTTTACAAGGTTCCTTACGTTCAAAATGAAGTCAACACCAGGCTCCTTACATTTACGAACACCAATTAAGGAGAGTCAACATCTGCTAGGAACTGATTCGTCTTCATATATCCAGATATTACGATATTCTTTATCCCTCCTTGGAGAAGCACTTGCTTGGGTTAAACCCTGCTTTCCCTGCAGCCTACCAACTTCCAAAATGCATCCTCTTTCCCTGTGAACAATGCCAAGGATCAGATCCCTGTTTTCCTTTACAGCAGAAAATGACTCCCTACAAACGTATCATGACTCCAAAATCACACTCCTTTCTCTAACAAGTGGGTTAGATAAGGATTCACATTACACATACAAATGTTTACAAGGTTCCTTACATTCAAAATGAAGTCAACACCAGGCTCCTTACGTTTATGAACACCAATTAAGGAGAGTCAACATCTGCTGGGAACTGATTCATCCTCATATATCCAGGTATTACAATATTCTTTCTCCCTCCTTGGAGAAGCACTTGCTTAGGTTAGACCCTGCTTTCCCTGCAACCTACCAACTTCCAAAACTCCCAAAATGCATCCTCTTTCCCTGTGAACAATGCCAAGGATCAGATCCCTGTTTTCCTTTACAGCAGAAACTGACTCCCTATAAACGTATCATGACTCCAAAATCACACTCCTTTCTCTAACAAGTGGGTTAGATAAGGTTAGATAAGGATTCCCATTACGCATACAAATGTTTACAAGGTTCCTTATGTTCAAAATGAACTCAACACCAGGCTCCTTACGTTTAGGAGCCTGGAGGAGTCTGGCGTATCTCAGGAGAGATGGTGTATCTCAAAGATACACCATCTCTCTCCTTCCTAAGGAGAAGAGCGGCGGGTGGCCAGACTCCTCCAGTCTGCCACAATTTTTGGAATATTAGGGGGTCTCTTATGTAGCAACATTTCTTGCTGATGTTGTTCCAAAGTTGTAAAAGAATGATAGATGTTTTTCCAGCCTGAAACACCCTAGCTTCGTCTCAGTTCCTAGCAGATGTTGACTCTCCTTAATTCATGTTCGTAAACGTAAGGAACCTGGTGTTGACTTCATTTTTAACATAAGGAACCTTGTAAACATTTCCTCAACTTAAAGAGTCATAGTCTCTGATAATGTAAACATGTCGTTTTTCACCAAAAGTTCAACAGTTAATAATTTGTCTCAGCAACTTTTAATTACAGTCCATGAATTCTTCACCTTCTTCTTGCAGTTATCCAGGATGGTATATCTCGAATATATGACCCCAACCATATATCATTCAGACAATTCCATTCAAACCATACATCGTCTTCTCAGTTCTCATCATCTTCTCATATTATTCTTAGCTGCAGAGGCCTGAATTGAAGTGGACATAAAATGAGCACATGTTCTATATTTATCTAAAAGTTCTCTATCCTGCAGTAATTATTATTAATATTATTATTATTATTATTATTATTTATTTGACCAGTCATATAACCATTTCAAAATAGAACACTAGAAAAAAAAAAGGCAAAAGGGTGAGGACAGCAGCTGACCTTCTATTTACAATCAGTCTTATTTTCCTGCTTCTTCTTTCAGGAAATCTGCTCTTTTCTTGCACATTTGATAGCTTTTAGAATCAAAAGGCTTACTCTGATTATGATGGATCTTTTCTGTCCTTGCAAGAGGGATGTCAGAAGATAATTTCTGTTGTGAGACCTGCAGTTGGATAATATTGGATGTAAATATCTGTCTCACAATTCAGTATATGCTGGACAGTCTATCCTGCAGTATTATTTTCTTATATACAACTAATGTGAATGCTTCCAGACTCTCCTCCAAGATAAAGTTTGCGGTTCATATCTCAGAGAGATAGATAGATAGATTGTCAAGACCCAGGCGGACCAGCAAGGCAAGACAGCAGTTAAGGAGTTAAACAAAGGTCTTTAATGTCAATTAACATAACAAAAAGGGCTCTTAAAGGCAGAGCTGTAAACACAAAAGGGCTTTCGGTCAGCAAGAATGTAAACAAACCAAGTCCCAGTCAGTCCTCGCTGGGAAAAGGAAAGCAGCAAAACACAGGCAGTAAAGCTTGAATTCAGCAGCAGAAACTCAGTTCATTCCAAGTCCAAACAAAACAGCAAACAGCAATCCGCATGAGGAGCGGTCCAACGAAGTCACCAAGGGATTAGCAGAGGCGTAGAGTAGTCAGGCAGTCCGAGGGTCAGGGCAGGAGATAAGACTCACGAATCCAGTTCCGGCAAGGTCATCCACACGATCAGGAATCCACGAAGATGTAAGCAGGAGCTTAGGGCAAGAGTTAAACACAAGGCACACGGAAACATGACACTTTGAACTCTGCAACTAGTCTGCTCCCAAACTGCTCCTTAAATCTCATCCGAGTCGCTGGAGTTACTTTCAGGTGCATCCATTTCCACAGGTGAATCCCGACTTCTCCATTGCTGCCATTCTGTACTTTGGACTGCATCCTGCAAAGTAGTATCTGAAACCCAAGTGTCAGTAAAACCCTGGAACTCATCACTAGACGTGGGAGCATTAATCACATCTAACACTTCCTGGACCTTGGTCCAGTCCAGCTCTTCCTCTTCACTGTCAAACTCCTCACAATCAGCTACATCTTTAAGGCGTTTAGAAACAGATCCCACATCACTATCTGAGCTGCTTGCTACTCGCTTTACACCGCGGTAATCCTCCACCTCCATTTCCTCGTGAGTAAACCTCTCAAAATCCTCCTCATCCGTAGGCTCAAGGAACAAGTCTCTAATACGCTTCAGCTGTTGCTGGGCGTCTTCCTCTTCCAAACCTCTTTTCCTTCTACTACTACTAGTAGGTACATGAGACAGACGCTGAGTCACAACATAGATAGAGAGAGAGATAGGAGATACGATGTGACATTGAATAGTTACTAGGCAGAATACAAATTTGAACTGGATTATATGAGTCCACACTGCCATATAATCCAGTTCAAATCATATATTCTGGATTTTATTTGGCATTATAGAGCGGGCCTGAGACCACACACCACAATGGCCAATTAATGCCTTTGAGTTCATTTGAGTCTACACTGCCATATTATCTGCTTTGAACTCTTCTTAATTGGTGTTCGTAAACGTAAGGAGCCCTGTGTTGACTTAATTTTTAACTTAAGGAACCTTGTAAACATTTCCTCAACTTAAAGAGTCATTGTCTCTGATTTTTTTTTTTTGTCGTGTCAGGAGCGACTTGAGAAACTGCAAGTTGCTTCTGGTGTGAGAGGATTGGTCGTCTGCAAGAACGTTGCCCAGGGGATGCCCGGATGATTTGATGTTTTTATCATCCTTGTGGGAGGCTTCTCTCATGTCCCCGCATGAGGAGCTGGAGTTGATAGAAGGAGCTCACCCGCCTCTCCCCGGATTCGAACCTGAGACCTGTCGGTCTTCAGTCCTTGCGGCATAGGGGTTTAACCCACTGCGCCACCGGGGGCTCCATTGTCTCTGATAATGTAAACATGTTGTTTTTCACCAAAAGTTCAACAGCTGGAGCTACACTGCTAAATAATCTGGATTATATGGAAGTGTAGCTCCAGCCAATGGCTCCAACAACATTAGGTCTGACGCCAGTGTTGACTTTAACCTGATTGGAGTGTAGGCAGTCCTCGAGTTACAAACATCTGACTTACAAATGACTCGTAGTTAAGAGACAGAGGTGAGACAACAGGAAGTGGGAGAAAGCTAGCCCTCGGAAGGGAATTCATTCCTGGAAGAGTTAGTTTTATGAGGAAAAGGGGTATCCACTGAAGTTCTTGAGGAACCTCTAGATCCTCCAATGCAATGCGATGGTCATCTGACCACAGAGAGGTGTTATCCATTTCTTTATGGCAGTTTTTCACTTCCATAGGGGTCCTGTGTCCCTCATCCCAGCAAATGTGGAAGACTATTGACTCTGTTAACTGTTCTTTCTTTGCCTTTTGCGCTCCCGCAGTGAGCCAGCACACCGGAGTCATCACGAACCACTTGGGGAACAACGCCTCCTCTCCGACCTCAGAATCAGACCACCATGCACTTTTAGACGAGAAAGAAGATGCGTATTTCTCTGAAATCAGAAACTTTATTGCAAATAGTGAGGTGAACCAATCATCGGCTTTAGTAGAGAAAAGGTATGCACATTGGACAGGTAACAGACCTGTGGCTGAAGGCAGAATGTGCGCACAGTGGCATGTTTGAAACAATGGGTGGTAATGTCATCGTTTCGGACACGGGACATTTATATGTACCTCCTAATTACTTGTTATTTGGAACTAGCTGTACCCGCCACGCGTTGGTGTGGCCAACCTTCCCTCCCTTTTTCTCTCTCTCCTTCCTTCCTTCCTTCCTTCCTTCCTTCCCTCTTTCCTTAGTTCCTTCCTTTTTTTCTTTCCTTCTCTCTTTCCTCCCTCCCTCCCCCTTTTCTTTTCCTTTTTTAGTTCCTTTCTTCCTTCTCTATCTCTTTCTTTCCTTCCTTATTTTCCTCTTTGCTTCCATCCTTCCTTCTCTCTTTCCTTCTTTCTTTCCTGCCCTCTTTCAATCCTTTCTTCTCTCCCGCTTTCCTTCCTTCCCTTCTCTACTTCTGGCCTGGGCACCAGCAGAAAGGGAGCCTTGCTGTAGCCCTCAGCCTTGCTGGGTCGGGCGCGGGGTAGGCAGGAGGCACTTTTTGAGGCAGGTCTCGCTCACCCAGCGCCGCCCCCCCTTTCTGCCATGGCTGTGGGGCATCTTCTCACCCAATGGGGGGGTGGGTGGGGTGGAGAGGGATGTGTGCAGCTGCTCCTACAGCCAGGCTTGCCTTACAATCCTCCAGTCTTGGGGAAAGGGTTGCCTGGTAGCAACTTGGGCCTCATGGAGCCACTGCGGTGGCTCCAGCTGCTGCTGGGGCTTGCCTCGCCAAGCCTCCACACCCTCCCTCCGTAGGGCCCAGCTTCTCCTTCCTTCCCTCTTTCCTTTCCGCAATCCCTCCCCTTCCCAAAAGAAAGAGAACTCTACCTTCCTGCATGGAAAGGGACTCCATAGCCAGGCTTCCCTTCCCTCACAATGGTTGGTGCTTTTGCGTATGCTCTGTAAGGCATTTTTCTTTTTGGGGAGTTTTCAGTTATTTCCCCTTCATTTTTAAGGTTTTTTTGTTTGAAAGACATAGATTGGATTAGAATGTGTTTTGCTGCCAAATTTGGGGTCAATTTGTCCAGTGGTTTTTGAGTTATGCTAATCCCACAAATGCACATTACATTTTTATTTATATAGACTAGCCGTCCCCTGCCATGTGTTGCTGTGGCCCACATGTGGGTTCTATGTGGGAGGTTTGATCCAATTCTATCATTGGTGGGATTCAGAATGCTCTGTGATTGTAGGTGAACTATAAATCCCAGCAAGTACAACTCCCAATTGTCAAGATTCTATTTTCCCCAAACTCCACCAGTGTTCACATTTGGGCATATTGAGTATTCGTGTAGAGTTTGGTCCAGATCCATCATTGTTTGAGTCCACAGTGATCTCTGGATGTAGGTGAACTACAACTCCAAAACCAAAGGACACTGCCCACCAAAACCTTCCAGTATTTTCTTTTGGCCATGGGAGTTCTGTGTGCCAAATTTTTGAGTTATTGTCCAATCACACCGTCTAGTTCAGGGGTCCTCAAACTTTTTAAACCGGGGGCCAGTTTACTGTCCCTCAGACCGATGGAGGGCCGGACTATAGTTTTGTTTTAAAAAAATCAATTCAAAAATTCCTCTGCACATTGCACATATCTTATTTTGCTGTGTGGAAGGGCTCTTTCTAGCCCTCTTTAAGGCAGTAATTCCAGGAGCAGAGAAGGGGAAATCTTCCTATTTCTAGTCTGACCAAAAATCTGGCGACCAGTATTTTAAAAAATCTAAAATTATAACTGTAAATAAAGAACAACACTCAAACACAGGGGAACTCCAGACAAGAAACAATCAGGGCCAGCTAATCACCTCTCAACAAAGGATTCTCCCTAAAAACTGTCAGGCTATGAAATGGCAATCAAAGTGGCCAATTGAAAGATTCATATCTACCTCCAACAGACAAGAGTTCTTTCTCCCACCCTGGATCTTCCACAATTTTCCTGGCTAAAGGTTTTCCTCTGACATGAAGTCCAGTCGTGTCTGACTCTGTGGTGCTCATCTGCATTTCTAAGTCGAAGAGCCGGCGTTGTCCATAGACACCTTCAAGGTCATATGGCCAGCATGACTGCATAGAGCGCCGGAGCAGCCTCCCTTGGCTGGCTCACGCTGTCCATCAGGCCTGACAGATAGTGTGAGCCTGCCAAGAGGGGAGCAGGTCCGCGCGGCCTACTTGTGAGTAAAGCACCTCGCGAGGTGCTTTACTCGCGAGTAGCCCACACGGAGCAGCCTCCCTTGGCTGGCTCACGCTGTCCATTGGGCCTGACGGATAGCGTGAGCCTGCCAAGGGGGGAGCAGGCCCGCGGGGCCTACTTGTGAGTAAAGCACCTCGTGAGGTGCTTTACTCATGAGTAGACCACACGGAGCAGCCTCCCTTGGCTGGCTCACGCTGTCCATCGGGCCTGACGGATAGCGTGAGCCTGCCAAGGGGGGAGCAGGCCCGCGGGGCCTACTTGTGAGTAAAGCACCTCGTGAGGTGCTTTACTCATGAGTAGACCACACGGAGCAGCCTCCCTTGGCTGGCTCACGCTATCCATTGGGCCTGACGGATAGCATGCGCCAGCCAACGGAGGGGCACTGTGTGGGGGGAGGCGCTCCTCCTCAGTGGGCCAGATCAGGGCCCTTGGCGGGCCGGAAGTGGCCCGTGGGCCGTAGTTTGGGGACCCCTGGTCTACTTGTTCCATTTTCCTATCTCTGCTACACTGTATTTGCAAGGTAAAGGTAAAGGTTTTCCCCTGACATGAAGTCCAGTCGTTTCCGACTCTGGGGTGTGGTGCCCATCTCCATTTCTAACCCATAGACACCTCCTAGGTCATGTGGCCGGCATGACTGCATGGAGCGCCATTACCTTCCCACTGGAGTGGTACCTATTAGGCTTGGGTAACCACGGAAAAATTTGGTTCTAAACTCGTTTTGTTTTTAGGGGGCCCTTGAAATATTTTTGAAAATACGAAATTTCGTAAAATTCCGAATCGATTCGTTAATGGCGGACGCGATTGCGCAATATGCTAAAAAAAACCTCCAAATGGGACAGGGGGGACTTCTGAAGCTTCCCTCTCCCTCTGTTGTTGACTGTTCATAGAATCATAGAATCAAAGAGTTGGAAGAGACCTCATGGGCCATCCAGTCCGACCCCATTCTGCCAAGAAGCAGCAATATTGCATTCAAATCACCCCTGACAAATGGCCATCCAGCCTCTGCTTAAAAGCTTCCAAAGAAGGAGCCTCCACCACACTCCGGGGCAGAGAGTTCCACTGCTGAATGGCTCTCACAGTGCTGAATGGCTCTCACAGATGTTGGTGTGATAAAACAAACAACAACTATAAAACTTGCACCAGACATGCGAAAATAATTACGAAATAATTACGAAATAATTACGAAATAATTACGAAATAAATTGAAAAAATTGTTTCGAATCTAATTTACTCCTCACACTATTCCTGCATGGCTCAATATTGGATCGTAAGCTAATTTAAATACGAATTAATAACGAATTACGAAATTAACGAACGAAACCGCCCAAGCCTAGTACCTATTGATCTCCTCAATGACGGATATAGGAGCACCCAAAATTTCCCCAAATATAGTAATTTAGTTGTGTGCAGTCGCAATTGCTGTAACGAAATAGTAACAAATTTCATTACTCTCGTTATAGTAACGGGTTTTTCACTAAGCATACTTTAGAAACACTTTAGAAACGAAGCACCAGTGACCCCCAGTTTTGTAAGTACTTTTGTACCATGTTTATGTGGATTGCACATGCCGAGCATGTATCCTTTTGTTCGGGGAACTCCAGGCGCTGACTGGTGCCCAAGTCAGACACCGATCAAGGCCTTACGGATGGCCCTTGAGGGTCAGTGCTTATTTTCTGTCTGGAATGATGTTGTTCCTGGAATCGGCAGCCAAGGCCTGTGGCGAAGATATCATCGGCACTCCCCCCGGCAAGCTGTCAGCACTGGGCTGTAGACAGCCGAGCATTGCGACTTTGGAAATGAGTGCTGCTATTCAGGCTCATATTTACCTGGCTTCAACAGCCCATTTCTGCAGCTCGTTGAGGGCAATTTCCCCTTCAATTCTCCTCTAATGCACAAAGCAGATGGAGCATGTGGGCATTTCCAGGTCAGTGTGGAGCCCTTGTTGATTTTTTGGGCAAGGGATGTATTATGCGAATCTTGGGCATTGGAAGAGACTCCAAAGGGTCATCCAGTCCAACAACCACAACTCAAGAAGGACAGAGACAAGCTAGAATGTGTCCAGAGAAGGGTGACCAAAATGGTCAAAGTTCTTCTTGGGCAGTGATAGCACAGTCGTCAGCATAGATGAAACTCTCTGTTCCTTCTGGCAGTGGCTGATCATTTGTTTAAACGTTAATTGATGGAGCAAGCATGCTCGCCAAACCCTACGAATCCATATAATCCTTGAGTTGGAAGAGACCCCAAAGTGCCTCTTCTTTTGCCATGCTAGAAGACACAATCAAAGCCAAGTTTTTGTAGGTTTTTTCGGGCTGTATGGCCATGTTCTAGAGGCATTCTCTCCTGACATTTCACCTGCATCTACGGCAAGCATCCTCAGAGGTCGTGAGGTCTGTTGGAACTAGGAAAATTGGGTTTATATATCTGTAAAATGACCAGGATGGGACAAAGAACTCTTGTCTGTTGGAGCTAGGTGTGAATGTTAGCATTTGATGGCCTGGCAGTGCCTGGGGCAATCTTTTGTTGAGAGGTGATTAGCTGTCCCTGATTGTTTCCTCTCTGTCAATCAAAGCCCTTTCAACAGATGGCCATCCAATCTCTGCTTAGAAATCTCCGGGGAAGAAGACCCCACTAGACTCTTAGGAAGCATATTCCACTGTTGAACATGTCTTACTATCAGGAGGTTCTTCTTATCTACTTTTCGTTCTCTCCTGGCAGGCCTGAAATCCAGAATGCTGATGGCAGCTCCCAATGCCATGGCCTGGCCAATGACAAAGTGGAAGAAGGAGACGAGGAGGAGGAAGAACTGGAAGAGGAAGACGACGACAGCCTGACTGGGAAGTCGCAGGATGAGACGGGGTCGCCGACAACCGAGCCGCAAGGAGGGTATGAGGATGAGGAAGATGAGGAGGCCACATCTCTTACCATGAGTTTTGACCGCACCCGAAGGTGGGTAGCACAATACCTATCAAGAGAGTGCCTGCTTCTCCTATCTCATCGCCGGCGAGTCCTGGGGTGGCCATGAATCATGCATTTGCAATTCTTTCACTTGCTAGAATTGTGCACATTTTGGGTTATTTATTTCTTTATTTTGCATTTGGGTACTTTTAGTAAACCATGGAGGTGTGCAAAATGGCTGAAATCCGATTAGTAATTCGTTTCAGGGATTTGGATGGCCCCTGCTTCATTTCGTAAATAATCATTTCGTAATCTGAATCTCTGAAGCTTCGTAATGGTTTTGTTAAGATTTCTTCCATTAGCAGCAATGGAGAAGATTTTGAGACCCATTTCCCATCATTTTTATGCCTATCAGGATGACACTTGGCCCACTTGTAGGCAATATTTACAACTTGTAGCCTGCCAGGTTTCAGAACATTTCAGTCATTTACAAGTAATTAAATAAACACAAGAGGTGTCTCCTTGAATTTCTGCACAATGAGACAACATATGCAGGGCGTCAATCCCGCAAAGTTTCAGAAAATTTCATTTATCTACTGATTTTTAGGAATTTTAAAATGTTTTTACAAATAATTAAAAAAACACAAGAGGGGTCTCCTTGAATTTTTGCACAATGTGACAACAAAAGCAGGGCGTCAATTCCGCAAAGTTTCAGAAAGATTCATTTATCTACTGATTTTTAGGAATTTTAAAAAGTTTTTACAAATAATTTAAAAAACACAAAAGGGATCTCTTTGAATTTCTGCACAATGAGACAACATAAGCAGGGCGTCAATCCCGCAAAGTTTCAGAAAGATTTGTTTATCTACTGATTTTTAGGAATTTAAAAAAGTTTTTTACAAATAATTTAAAAAACACAAAAGGGATCTCCTTGAATTTCTGCACAATGAGACAACATAAGCAGGGCGTCAATCCCGCAAAGTTTCAGAAAGATTTGTTTATCTACTGATTTTTAGGAATTTAAAAAAATTATTTCAAAAAACCCCAGCTTGAAACAACTTGAAATGACAAGTCTTTCTCTCCAAAATGTTCTTTTTCATTTTGTAATGCTTCGGAAGGGTGGCTTTCTGATTAGTAATTTGGAGATTTGTATTAACAATTCATAAAAAATCTGCAAATTACGAAACAGACCAAAGCTTTGCACAGCCCTAGTGAGCTATCTGTTTCTGTCGGAAACAGTGTCTGTTGGGAAAAGAAACAAATGTAATAATAATAATATTTATATTCCACTCTATCTCCCTGATGGGAATTAGAGCGGATTACAGTATATATACACATATATAGACAAACTTTCAATGCCTTTTATACAGTGAACAATGGCCTACAATACACAAACAAAGGCAAAGGTTTCCATTTCCATTTCCGGCATCTGGAGGCAATGCTCAACTCTGGCCACCGGGAGGTGCTCTTGTTCCATTTTCCATGCTAAGGAGTCTGTTGTCTGTAGACCCTCCTGGTTGTGATTGCCGTCAAGGTTGCATGGGTGCCTTTTGCCTTCCTGCCAAGGCGTTAGCTATTGATCTACTCACAATAATTGTTGTGACACAGCTTTCGGAGTCAATCTGCACCTGGATGCTATCTTCAGTATCATGCCTTGCTGTGGGAAACTGCACTTCTTCTTCACTGTCTATAGTAGGGAAATCTTGAACCAAACTGTGAACCTGAGTCCCATCATCCTCGTCAGAAACACTCTCTGATTCCAGCTGTTTCACAACAATAATAATTTATTTATTTGACTAGTCATATGACTATTTCAAAATACAACACAGATAAAGTACAAGGCAAAATGAGAGGACAGCAGCTGACATCACTCACATTATAAGTTTTCGAACTGCTAGGTTGACAGAAGCTAGGGCTAACAGAGCGAGCTGGGCCCATAACCCTTGTTGGGTGAGACCCAACCCAAAAAACCCTACTCATGCAGCAGAGTAACTACTGGCACACCTGCTTCTATAGAAACACAGCCTTTCCTGAGTCATTGCATTCATTTAACCCTTTCAGTGCTTGACTCACATTTTTATAATTAAAAATACATCATTATTTTTTAATATTTCTGACAGAACTCACCCCGACCTTCAAATTGCCAACCTCCCAGTCAGCAGTTTTTCTCCTGCTAGCAGTTTAACCCACCGTGCTACCCAGGGCTTTGTAAACCGCCTCGAGTCGCCGAAAGGCCGAGAGGGGTAGTATTCAAATATAGTAAATAAATAAATAACTAAATGGAGCCCCACTGTCTACACTCAGGGTAGTTTTCACCTTGCTCAAGACACCACCACACACCAAGGCTGTAGGTTTTGTGCTTTATTGAGAAAAAGCAAAATCAAAACAGAGAAATAAAGATGCAAAAGTTCAATAGGCAAAACAAAGTCTTAAATGCAAAGGCAAAGTTCCCAAGATCCAAAGGTAAATATCATGAAGCATAATTATTTAGCGATGGCCAAACAAGAGTCCATGGTAGACAGATAAAATCAGGATCAAAATCCAAGTCTCAAAGAAGCCAGAAGCATTCCGCAAAAGCCAAGATAATTCCACAGAAGTTAACAGGGAAAGAGCAACATTGGACTGACAGAAAATGCCTGTCGACTACATCATTAAATAAGTTTCCCTGACATGAAAGCATTGCGTTGACCTTTGGCTTCACGCTTGCTAGCAAGGCGTGTGCTTCTGCAAACTCTTAATTGTAAACGATCCTATCTACTCATTAATTCATTATTATCTTCAAGGCTGGACAACTCATTATCTTGGCCCAGCTGGGCCTGATCACCCTGGGAACCAAAAGGAGTCTCCACCTGCAGTTGTGGAGTTTCACTATATCTATCTAAAGGCACATTCCTTTCTCTGGGGAACAGACTATCAACCCCGTCTTCCTCACTAACTGGAACATGTTCAGAAATCTGTAACCCATCAGCCTCCTTGTCATCCTGCAGAAAGTCAGGCTCAGTAAGGCCCAGCATAAGTCCCAGACAGTTCAGTCTCAGACTCAGGCTCAGACTGAGCCACAACACCCACATGAAATGACATGGCAGGCCAAATTCTGCCTATGGGCCTTGTGTTGCTTACATTTAGTCTTCTCTATTTGGATGAAACATGGGATCAAGAATGCCAGCAGCAGTGAGCTTTGGTAAATGCCCCCATAACCCAGATTCATGCAACCCAAACTTGTGTATGTTCCTTGTGCCTTTGTGCAGCGTCTGTCTCCGTCCGTCATCCTGTCGTTCTGTGTCTCCCTCCCGTTCGCCCCTCCGTCGCATGCCTCACTTTGGGCAGCTCTGTGTGCATGCTTGCTTGCCGTGGGCTCGCCTTTCCCCGACTGTGAACCGTCCGATGCGCTAACAAGTCCCCCCTCCCTTCCCCTCCCCTCCTGGTCATTGGTACAGGTGTATTGAGGAGGACGAAGCCGGCCTGTTAGATTTGGAGCAGATGCCGCATTTTGGGAAGGGGCTGGACCTCCGCAAGGCCTCCGAGGAAGCTTTTGAAGTTAAAGAGGTGTATAATGCTACCTTAGACTCTGAGGCAATAAAACAGACCCTATACAGGCAGGCTAAGAATCAGGTAGGTATTCATTGGGACCCTGTAAGTTTGGCACTGAGCTGGGTATCTCAAGAATGGGGAAGGCCAGATGCGGCGAGCAGCCCCAAAATATTTGTTATTGGGGATGGGTCAGTGGGGGTCCATGGGTTGGCTTTTCCTCCTCTATATGCTCAAGAGGTGAGAAGAGAGAGAGAAACTAAAGCTTACATTAGGTTTTATTCCTGGGTAATTGCCATTTCTCGGCAGCCAAACCCTGTTGAAAGAATCGTGAGGAACCAAAGCCTATGGGAATTTTCATCACTCACCTTCAGCGAACAGGAATACCGACAATTTTGTGAAAGATTACACCATTTATAGTCTAGATCTAGATCTAAATCTATATAAATAAAAATATAATGTTCGTTTGTGGGATTAACGGAACTCAAAAACCACGACGAATTGACACCAAATTTGGCAGCAAAACACATTCTAATCCGATCTATGTCTTTCAAACAAAAAAACTCCATAAGAAATGAAGGGTAAATAACTTAAAACTCCCCAAAAAGAAAAATGCCTTACAGAGCATGCGCAAAAGCCCCTCTCCCCATTGTGCGAGAAGAATGAAGCACCAACCGTTGTGAGGGAAGAGAAGCCTCGCCATGGAGTCCCTTTCCATGCAGGAAGGCAGAGTCCATTTTCTTTTGGGGAGGGGAGGGATTGAGGAAAGGAAACAAGGAAGGAAGGAGAAGGCCTAGCTCAACAGAGGAGTGGGGGCTTGGCGAGGCAGGCCCTGGCAGCAGCTGGAGCCACCGCAGTGGCTCCATGAGGCCCACGTGGCTACCAGGCAACTCTTCCCCCAAGACCAGAGGATTGCAAGGCAAGCCTGACTGCAGGAGCGGTCAGGGTTTGGGGGGGAGGGTGGTGAAGGGAGGATGTGAACCATGGGAAGGCCAGCAACTCTCCCACTTGGGCTCCACATCCCCCCTTTCACCCCCACCCCAAAACCCTTTAAAAAACTCAAAAACCACTGGATGAATTGACACCAAATTTGGACACCATACACCTATCAGGCGAAGAAGTGACCATCACTCATAAAAACACTGAAAAAAACAGTGGAAGGGACTTAGAATGCCAAAAACCAAAAAATATATCACAACGCATGCTCAAAACCACATATGTATATGCAAACACACATATATACACATATACATAAATATATGCACAGATATGTTTGGAAAAATGACACCCCTTAAATTCTACACGACACAATTTAAACTCCAGATCTAGATCTATATATGTATAGGTCTATAAACCTATAGAGCTTTAGATCTATAGAGCTATAGATCTATAGGAACTAGAGCCTGTGAAGACTTTCCCAGCTCATCTTCAGGGAACAATAATACTGACATTGTTTTGGAAAGATGACATCCTTTAGAGTCTATATCTATAGGTTGATATTTATATATATAGTGATATAGATCTATACATCTATCTATGCATCAACATTAAGCCAAAGATGCCTACGTGAGCTGTTTCCATGGAACAGGGATGGGACATTGCCTCTCATCTTCTTCCAGCTTTGAGATGGAAAGAAAGAGAGCGGGGTCGTTTTTTGTCTCCATGCATGCCTCTTGTCTTCTGTCGTTTTCTACTAATATGCTGGAACTATACTAATTTATAGATGTTGTGTGTCTGTCGCTTTTATTTTCCCCTGCAATGTCAGGCGTCGTGTTTGATAAATACTTTGGGGGATGTATTGTCGAAGGCTTTCATGGCCGTAATCACTGGGTTGTTGTAGGTTTTTTCGGGCTATATGGCCATGTTCTAAAGGCATTTTCTCCTGACGTTTCGCCTGCATCTACAGCAAGCATCCTCAGAGGTAGCGAGGTCTGTTGGAACTAGGAAAAAGGGTTTATATATCTGTGGAATGACCAGGGTGAGACAAAGGACTCTTTTGTCTTCTGGAGCTAGGTGTGAATGTTTCAACTGACCACCTTGATTTGCATTTGATTGCCTGGCTGTGCCTGGAGCAATCTTTTGTTGAGAGGTAATTAGATGTCCTTGTTTGTTTCCTCTCTGTTCTTGTGCTGTTCTAATTTTAGAGTTTTTTAATACTGGTGGCCAGATCTTGTTCATTTTCATGGTTTCCTCCTTTCTGTTGAAATTGTCCACATGCTTGTGGATTTCAGTGGCTTCTCTGTGTAGTCTGACATGGTAGTTGTCCTCAAATAATATGCTGTGTCCAGGTTGGTTCCTCAGGTGCTCTGCTATGGCTGACTTCTCTGGTTGAAGTAGTCTGCAGTGCCTTTCATGTTCCTTGATTCGTGTGTTGGGCAATGCTGCGTTTGGTGGTCCCTATGTAGACTTGTCCACAGCTGCATGGTATACGGTAGACTCCTGCAGAGGTGAGAGGATCCCTCTTGTCCTTTGCTGAACGGAGCATTTGTTGGATTTTCTTGGTGGTTCTGTAGATTGTTTGTATGTTGTGTTTCCTCATCAGCTTCCCTCTGCGGTCAGTGGTTCCCTTGATGTCTGGCAAGAACACTTTTCCTCTGGGTGGATCTTCATCTTTATTCTCATGGCTTGTTATCGGTTGTCTTGCAGCTCTTCCAATGTCTGCGGTGGAGTCTCCATTGGCCTGGAGAGCCCAGTTGAGGTGGTTCAGTTCCTCTTGGAGGAGGTGGGCTTCGCAGATTCTTTTTGCATGGTCTGCCAAGGCTTTAATGGTGCTTCTTTTTTAACTTGGGTGATGGTTGGAGTTTTTCTGTAGATATCTATGTGCGTGTGTGGGTTTTCTCTAAACGGTGTGACCCAATTGTTGATCTGGTTTACGGATGACTAGGACATCCAGAAAAGGCAGTCTTCCTTCATTTTCTTTTTCCATTGTGAATTGGATGTTTGGGTGGATGCTGTTGAGATGGTCCAGGAACCTGTTGAGTTCTTCTTCTCCATGGCTCCAAATGGTGAAGGTGTTATCCACATATCTGAACCATATGTTTGGGTGGATGCTGTTGAGATGGTCCAGGAACCTGTTGAGTTCTTCCTCTCCATGGCTCCAAATGGTGAAGGTGTCATCCACATATCTGAACCATATGTTTGGGTGGATGCTGTTGAGATGGTCCAGGAACCTGTTGAGTTCTTCCTCTCCATGGCTCCAAATGGTGAAGGTGTAATCCACATATCTGAACCATATGTTTGGGTGGATGCTGTTGAGATGGTCCAGGAACCTGTTGAGTTCTTCCTCTCCATGGCTCCAAATGGTGAAGGTGTCATCCACATATCTGAACCATATGTTTGGGTGGATGCTGTTGAGATGGTCCAGGAACCTGTTGAGTTCTTCCTCTCCATGGCTCCAAATGGTGAAGGTGTCATCCACATATCTGAACCATATGTTTGGGTGGATGCTGTTGAGATGGTCCAGGAACCTGTTGAGTTCTTCTTCTCCATGGCTCCAAATGGTGAAGGTGTCATCCACATATCTGAACCATATGTTTGGGTGGATGCTGTTGAGATGGTCCAGGAACCTGTTGAGTTCTTCCTCTCCATGGCTCCAAATGGTGGTGTCATCCACATATCTGAACCATATGTTTGGGTGGATGCTGTTGAGATGGTCCAGGAACCTGTTGAGTTCTTCTTCTCCATGGCTCCAAATGGTGAAGGTGTCATCCACATATCTGAACCATATGTTTGAGTGGATGCTGTTGAGATGGTCCAGGAACCTGTTGAGTTCTTCTTCTCCATGGCTCCAAATGGTGAAGGTGTAATCCACATATCTGAACCATATGTTTGGGTGGATGCTGTTGAGATGGTCCAGGAACCTGTTGAGTTCTTCTTCTCCATGGCTCCAAATGGTGAAGGTGTCATCCATATATCTGAACCATATGTGTGGGTGGATGCTGTTGAGATGGTCCAGGAACCTGTTGAGTTCTTCCTCTCCATGGCGCCAAATGGTGAAGGTGTCATCCACATATCTGAACCATATGTGTGGGTGGATGCTGTTGAGATGGTCCAGGAACCTGTTGAGTTCTTCTTCTCCATGGCTCCAAATGGTGAAGGTGTCATCCACATCTCTGAACCATATCGTGGGCTTTTTTGTTGCTGTTTCCAGAGCTTGTTTTTCAAAGTGTTCCATGTAGAAATTAGCTATGGCCGGGCTGAGGGGGCTCCCCATAGCTACTCCATCTTTCTGTTCATAGCTACTTTCACTGGGACAATGACCAACAGACCTCACTACCTCTGAGGATGCTTGCCATAGATGCAGGTGAAACGTCAGGAGAAAATGCCTTTAGAATATGGCCATATAGCCCGAAAAAACCTACAACAACCCACTTTGGGGGATGTTGTTTACGAACCCTGGAAATAATTTTTCAGCTGGGGGGGGGGCAATATTTTCTTTCATATATTCCTTCTACATAGCTGTATAAAATCCAGATTATCTGCTATGTGTCAGTGTAGACTCAGATAATCCAGTTCAAAGCAGATAATGTGGATTATCTCCCTTACTATTCTGGATTATATGGCAGTATAGAAGGGCCCTCGGACTGCCTATTTGACTCCCAGTATCTTTTGTGCTATTCAGGCTGGATCTACACTGCCATATAATATAATTTACTAATAATATAATATAGCAGCGGTTCTCAACCTGGGGGTCGCGGCCCCCAAGGGGGTCGCCTGGCCATTTCGGAGGGGTCGCGAGGCCGGCAAGGGGTCAGAGCTGAATTGGTCGAAGGTACTGCAAATACGATCATCTGTTGCCCATACTCCTCCAAACATATTGTTTTTGTGATTAATCATTATGCATTAATTATGTTCAATTTATGACAATGAAATTTATGACATCCTGCATATTGAATATTTATGTGACAATTCATAGCAGTAGCTAAATTACAGTTATGAAATAGCAACAAAAATAATTTTATGGTCGGGGGTCACCACAACATGAGGAACTGTATTTAGGGGTTAAGGCATTAGAAAGGTTGAGAACCACTGTAATATAGTATATTATATATATATATAATATTTATAATATTATAATGTAATACAGTATAATGCTAGTAATAACAATACAATATTATAATGTAATATAATATTATAATGTAATACAATATAATGCTAGTAATAATAATACAATATTATAATTATAAGTATATATTTATATTACATGTAATATTACTAATAACATTACAATATAATGGTATAGAGCAATAGTAATATATAATACTTTTTTTCCAAATTAAAATCCATCCCTCCAACAGTTTGAGAGACTGTGACCTGGCCCTCTGTTTAAAAAGTTTGAGGACCCCTGGGCTAAACTCTTTTGCCAGCAGGATTGCTAACCAACAGGTCAGTGGTTCGAATCCAGGGAGAGCAGGTTGAGCTTCCTCTGTCAGCTCCAGCTCCCCATGCAGGGATATGAGAGAAGACTCCCATAAGGATGGTAAAACATCAAACATCCGTGTGTTCCCTGGGCAACGTCCTTGCAAAGGGCCAATTCTCTCACACCAGAAGTGGCTTACAGTTTCCGCTCCTGACACACACACCCAAAAAAAAATAATCTGGATTATATAGTAGAGTAGAAGGGGCCTAATCGTACTTCCTCACCATTAAATGGGTGGTGCACCACAAAATCCTCACTTGAAATGACAGTGGTGGCATTCCATCTTGGGCTTCTTGGTCAGCAGTTCGAATCCGGGGAGAGCAGGTTGAGCTCCCTCTGTCAGCTCCAGCTCCCCATGCAGGGATATGAGAGAAAACTCCCACAAGGATGGTAAAACATCAAACATCCGTGTGTCCCCTGGGCAACGTCCTTGCAGACGGCCAATTCTTTCACACCAGAAGTGGCTTACAGTTTCCGCTCCTGACACACACACACACAATCTGGATTGTATAGTAGTGTAGAAGGGTCCTAATTGTACTTCCTCACCATTAAATAGGTGGTGCACCACTTGCAATGAAAGTGATGGCATTCCATCTTGGGCTTCTTGCAGGTGTCTGAGGATCAGGTCCAGGGACGGCTCAACCATTACACAAAGTAAGCCTTTGCCGTATAGTTGATTTTGCCCAGGGGTGCTCTTGAGGCACTCTTGGGGGAAAATAGACCTTGACATATGCGAGTTGTAGTTACTGGGAGGTATAGTTCACCTACAATCAAAGAGCATCCTGAACTCCACCAATGATGGAATTGAACCAAATATGGCACACAGAACTCCCATGACGAACAGAAAATATATATCAGTGATTGGTTGGGGGGGGGGGCACCAAAATACTGTTTGCTTACTGTTGAAAATTGCCTCTGATCAGGTCAGCATGTGTTATTCCCCTTACTGTGTTTTCTTCTTCCGTCCTAGGCTTATGCAATGATGTTGTCCCTTTCCGAGAACACGCCACTCCATCCCTCTTCCCAGAATTCTCTGGATGCTTGGTTGAGCATGGCAGGGGCGGCTTCAGAGCCAGGAGGCTTCAGCTCCGTCGGCCATCTCTGAGGGATTTGAGGGGGGCACCTGGCCAGAAACGATCCCAGGTGCCACGCGGGGCCTCTCCGAAATCCTGGCCAGAGGAAGACTGATCGGAAAAGGCCCCTGGGCCTGGGAGGAGAAACCCGCCACCGATGATCCATCTCCCATTGGGTCCGATGGGACACCACCACCACCCCCAGCAGCCCCACAATCCTGCCATCTCTGATGATGCATAGCACATGCCGGGAGTGGGTTTGCTTTTGGGATCTGCAAATGAAAAAATAGACTGTCCCCTCTCTCTGAGCCAGCAAGAACCTACTTATTGTAAACTTAAGAAACCTTGAAGTCCTTTGATTGATCCTCATTATCACGTTCTGCGGAGGAGAAGACTTTCTCAGCCCGCTCTCATTCTAATCAAGTCACTGGAGCTCCACTGAGATTGCAAACACTGTTTGACTTCCGACTGCTTTTTTTCCCCTTCCTTTTGAAACAAGTGTCAAATTCCAGTCCGTGGGTGTTTAGAGTGTGAACTCATGCTGCGAGCAACCATTCTCCGAACGTGTTGACCTAACCTGTGCCGCGAACCAGTCTCCGAACATATTGACCCAACCTGTTCCGTGAACTATTCTCCGAACGTATTGACCCAACCTGTGCCGCGAACCATTCTCCAAACATATTGACCCAACCTGTGCCGCGAACCATTCTCCAAACATATTGACCCAACCTGTGCCGCAAACCATTCTCCGAACACATTGACCCAACCCGTGCCGCAAACCATTCTCCAAACATATTGACCCAACCTGTGCCGCGAACCATTCTCCAAACATATTGACCCAACCTGTGCCGCGAACCATTCTCTGAACATGTTGACCCAACCTGTGCCGCGAACCATTCTCCGAACGTGTTGACCCAACCTGTGCCGCGAACCATTCTCCAAACGTGTTGACCCAACCTGTGCCGCGAACCATTCTCCGAACGTGTTGACCCAACCTGTGCCGCGAACCATTCTCCGAACATGTTGACCCAACCCGTGCCGCAAACCATTCTCCAAATGTGTTGACCCAACCCGTTCTGCGAGCAACCATCTCCGAACATGTTGACCAAATCACTCCAATCTAATGTTCTTTCTTCCTTTCTTTTTGAAAGAATACCCCTCTATCTGTAACCCCTACAACCTTCAAGTTTTACTACTTTTAGTGAAAACATCATATTCTTAAGCAGAGCACTGTAACCCTTACCTGCAACCCCTACAACCCCAAGGTCATCTGCCTTCAAGTGTTCTCACTTTTAGTGAAAACATCATCCTCTTAAGCAGAGGACCGTCATCATTGAGGTCAACCACTTCTCTTGTGGTTGTTGAATGAAAAATTATGTATATTTTTTAAGACAGACACAATCCATGATATTTCTCTGTCCTTCCTTGATAGGAGAATTGTTGCCCGCAAGGATGGCGGGCATCCGAATGTCCACAAGGATCTGTTTCCAATCCGTGGAGAAAGACAAAGAGAGAGGAACAAACCCATTTCAGACCCAACCCAGAAAGAATCACAAGTCTTACTTTCAAAGAACCCTTATTGCTTTTCTCCAGTGTTTTGCTTGACAAAGAGCTTCCACATCTGAATGCCTTGAATGTTAGTGTTAGCAGATATCTGGGAATGAAAGCTGATGCGTCCAAGGCTGGAAGATCCAAAGCCAACGCTGAAATTTTCCTCCACAATTCCCTTCCTCCTATGGGCTGTTGGCATCTCATAGGAAGGATATTTCCACTGGAACCATTAAGTACCAGCAATGTTAAGCCAGAGGTCCAGTGTCCGAACAGCTTACAACATACCTTATTCAAATACAAGGGGTAAATTTTTCCTCCCAATTCTAAAACAGATTCTGAAGGTCAAATTGATGCAAATAATAACCGGAAGTGTTTGAGAGATTCACTTTTGTTGTTGATTTCTGCTTTAATTAGACTTTTTGGTTCTCATCCTCCTCCTCAATGCCAGTGTTTTCAGTAAGAGCACATAAAACTTTGGAGAGCTTCTGTTCAACAGTTTCTAAGCTCTCTGCTTGAGTGGTGATGGCACAATCGTCAGCATAGATGAAACTCTCTGCTCCTTCTGGCAGTGGCTGGTCATTTGTGTAAATGTTAAACATTGATGGAGCAAGCTTTAGAGAGCTTCTTTTCAATCATCTCAAAGCTCCCTGTTTGAGTGGAGATGGCACAATCGTCAGCATAGATGAAACTCTCTGTCCCTTCTGGCAGTGGCTGGTCATTTGTGTAAATGTTGAACATTGATGGAGCAAGCTTTGGTGAACTTCTGTTCAACCATCTCAAAGCTCCCTGTTTGAGTGGTGATGGCACAATCGTCAGCATAGATGAAACTCTCTGTCCCTTCTGGCAGTGGCTGGTCATTTGTGTAAATGTTAAACATTGATGGAGTAAGCTTTAGAGAGCTTCTCTTCAACCATTTCAAAGCTCCCTGTTTGAGTGGTGATGGCACAATTGTCAGCATAGATGAAACTCTCTGTCCCTTCTGGCAGTGGCTAGTCATTCATGTAAATGTTAAACATTGATGGAGCAAGCTTTAGAGAGCTTCTGTTCAACCATCACAAAGCTCCCTGTTTGAGTGGTGATGGCACGATCGTCAGCATAGATGAAACTCTCTGTCCCTTCTGGCAGTGGCTAGTCATTCATGTAAATGTTAAACATTGATGGAGCAAGCTTTAGAGAGCTTCTCTTGAACCTTGATGGAGCAAGCTTTAGAGAGCTTCGCTTCAACCATCACAAAGCTCCCTGTTTGAGTGGTGATGGCACGATCGTCAGCATAGATGAAACTCTCTGTCCCTTCTGGCAGTGGCTAGTCATTCATGTAAATGTTAAACATTGATGGAGCAAGCTTTAGAGAGCTTCTCTTGAACCTTGATGGAGCAAGCTTTAGAGAGCTTCGCTTCAACCATCACAAAGCTCCCTGGTTTGAGTGGTGATGGCATGATCGTCAGCATAGATGAAACTCTCTGTCCCTTCTGGCAGTGGCTGGTCATTCGTGTAAATGGTAAACATTGATGGAGCAAGCTTTAGAGAGCTTCTCTTCAACAAGTCAAATCTCCCTGTTTGAGTGGTGATGGCACAATCGTCAGCATAGATGAAACTCTCTGTCCCTTCTGGCAGTGGCTGGTCATTCGTGTAAATGGTAAACATTGATGGAGCAAGCTTTAGAGAGCTTCTCTTCAACAAGTCAAATCTCCCTGTTTGAGTGGTGATGGCACAATCGTCAACATAGATGAATCTCTCTGTCCCTTCCGGCAGGAGCTGATCATTTGTGTAAATGTTAAACATGGATGGCGCAAGCATGCTCCCCTGAGGTAGGCCATTCTTCTGTATTTGCCATCTGCTTCTCTGACCCTGGAACTCTTTGATAACACAATTATGATTATACTATACAACACGGTTTTTGTTTCTGGGTTATCAGTGTCATTTCCTAATTGGTACTATCATAAGAACATGGAAGAAGTTGTCGAAGGCTTTCATGGCTGGAATCACTGTTGTCATTAAACCAAGACAACAGACTGAAGACTGTGCATTGTGTACTAACACTATCCCTTCTCCCTCTTCCTTCCTCAGCTAGCCCATCTCTTTGCTACTTCTCATATGGGTATAGTTATACAACCAACTTCAAACTGTATTGCTCCCATGTAATTATCTGGGCTCTCTCAAAAGCACCCTGATAAGTCTAGTTTGCTCAAACCATGCTAGAAATCCTCACCAAGCTATATTTTTCAGGGTGTATCTGGGGTGGTGAGCTCCACAGTTGAACAGCTCTTATGGCAGGGAAGTTCTTCCTAACGTTCAGGTGGAATCTCCTTTCCTTTGTCATTGGAATCCATGACTTCATTGGTCTTAGTGTCAAGGGCTGTAGAATGCAAGCCTTGCTTCCTCTTCCTTATGAGTGAGTGACTGCACAGCAGAAGCGTGCTGGGCCCATAACCAATTGTTAGTGAAATCTCCTCACAGCAAGGCAAGGAAACACATTGATCACAGTCTCCTTTAGGCTATAAACTAATTTATTGTTCAACTATTTGCATTAGAAGCTAAGCAATGTAGCTCCATTCGGCAGCTACATCGCGAACACAGAACACGCTGTTATCAGTAGCAGTTCACACCTCCTGCATTCCAGAGCGACTTATGATGTACGACACACTACACTGCATCCATTGCTCTCTGCACTAAGATTTATGACCTCTCTAGGAATGCCGATTCTCTTCATGGTTCAGTTAACTCTTTCCACACAGGAATTTACACTTGGCACATTGCATTGCATTGTTTAAACATACAAACACACTTTGAAATCTACATTATATATTTCAAAACACATTAACATTTTTGGATATGGCTCTCATGTCTCCTCTCAACCTTCTTTTCTGCAGATCAAGCTCCCTAAGCTGTTCCTCTTAGTGAGTCATGGTATCCAAATTTTTAGTTGCCCTTCTCTACATTGGGATTCAACCCCACAATGCTCAAGTCTGCAGTCCTCAATGAGGAACAGTTAGTTAGCTTTAGAATAGGCTGAGAGAATCCCTTCCCCCCTGACTCCTGAACGACAGTTGAAAGGCAGCTAATGGTTCTCTTCTCTCTGTTTCTGCTCTCATTCTGATTGGTTAGGATGTTTTTGGATGCTCTGCTATTTTGGGTAGTTTTCCGTAACAAAAAGGGTTATGGGCCCAGCACACCTCTGCTGCACAACTCTGCTTGCTGTGAGCTGAATGCTCAACTATAAGTATCCTGTTTGTGTTTTTGGATATTCTGGCTTTTTTGGGTAGTTTTCCCAAACTACCCCTTCCATCTTAGAGTCAATATCCTCTCGAATTGTGGGTTGGTTAGTTAGTTAGGCAATCCCTCATTGTCCCAGTAGGATAATCTTCCAAGATCAGTGTACTGGTGGGTCCGTAGGTGACTGTGGAGCCCTATTCTTGACCTGCATGTTCTCCCGCAGTGAGGGCATCGGTTTCCAGGTGGAAGGCGGTCCCGGTTGGGGTTAGCTTGACACACCTTCCTTTTGGCACGTTTCTCTCTTTCACCCTCCATTCGTGCCTCTTCAAATTCTGCAGCACTGCTGGTCACAGCTGACCTCCAGCTGGAGCGGTCAAGGGCCAGGGATTCCCAGTTCTCAGTGTCTATGCCAGAGATTTTAAGGTTGGCTTTGAGCCCATCTTTCAATCTCTTTTCCAGCCCAACAACATTCCGTTTTCCATTCTTGCACATTTTAGTGCAAATATTAAGACACAAATAGTGGCTGTTTTGGGCATTACATGATTCCTCTTGTACAGTGTTTACAGTGGCGTCCACAGTAGATGCTTTAGCTGTACTCCATAAAAAAGAAAAATCTGTGTATTTTACAAGCTTTGTAGATGCTGATTGGTTACCACAGAATCATAGAATCAAAGAGTTGGAAGAGACCTCATGGGCCATCCAGTCCAACCCCATTCTGCCAAGAAGCAGGAATATTGCATTCAAAGCACCCCTGACAGATGGCCATCCAGCCTCTGTTTAAAAGCTTCCAAAGAAGGAGCCTCCACCACACTCCGGGGCAGAGAGTTCCACTGCTGAACGGCTCTCACAGTCAGGAAGTTCTTCCTCATGTTCAGATGGAATCTCTCTCTTGTAGTTTGAAGAAAGTAGGAAAGGGTTTTATGATTGCCACCTAGTGGCTGTTTGGGGCATTACATGATTCCACTTGTAAAGTGTTTACAGTGGCGTCCACAGAAAATGCTTTAGCTGTACTCCATAAAAAGAAAAATCAGTGTATTTTGCAAGCTTTGTAGATGCTGATTGGTTACCAGTAAATGTCTGATGTTTATCTTTATTTTATATTCATAGAATCATAAATTCATAGAATCATAGAGTTGGAAGAGACCTCATGGGCCATCCAGTCCAACCCCCTACCAAGAAGCAGGAATATTGCATTCAAATCACCCCTGACAGATGGCCATCCAGCCTCTGTTTAAAAGCTTCCAAAGAAGGAGCCTCCACCACACTCTGGGGCAGAGAGTTCCATTGCTGAACGGCTCTAACAGTCAGGAAGTTCTTCCTAATGTTCTGATGGAATCTCCTTTCTTGTAGTTTGAAGAAAGTAGGAAAGGGTTGTTGTAGGTTTTTTGGGGGGCTATATGGCCACCTCACTACCTCACTACCTCTGAGGATGCTTGCCATAGATGCAGGCGAAACATCAGGAGAGAACGCCTCTAGACCATGACCATATAGCCCGAAGAAACCTACAACAACCCAGTGATTCCGGCCATGAAAGCCTTCAACAATACAAGTAGGAAACGGTTGTTGTAGGTTTTTTGGGGGGCTATATGGCCACCTCACTACCTCACTATCTTTGAGGATGCTTGCCATAGATGCAGGCGAAACATCAGGAGAGATCGCCTCTAGACCATGGCCATATAGCCCGAAAAAACCTACAACAACCCAGTGATTCCGGCCATGAAAGCCTTTGACAATACAAGTAGGAAAGGGTTGGGTTGTTGTAGGTTTTTTCGGGCTATATGGCCATATTCTAGAGGCATTCTCTCCTGACGTTTTGCCTGCATCTATGGCAAGCATCCTCAGAGGTAGTGAGATAGGAAAGCGTTTTCTGATTGCCACCTAGTGGCTGTTTTGGGCATTACATGATTCCTCTTGTACAGTATTTACAGTGGAGTCCACAGTAAATGCTTTAGCTGTACTCCATAAAAAAGAAAAATCTGTGTATTTTGCAAGCCTTACAGATGCTGATTGGTTACCAGTAAACGTCTGATAAACAAAGCCATCATAAAATAGTGTCCCTAATATAGAACATTTCCACACACAGAGAGTAGAGTCTCACTTATCTGACATAAATGAGCCGGCGGAATGTCAGATAAACGAATACGTTGGGTAGTACGGAATCTCTTACTGTTACCCGTCCGTCGCAGAGCTAGACAATAGGCATGTGCAATCCATGGTCCTAAATCAGTGATTCCCAACCTTTCTAACACTGTGACCCCTAAATATGGTTCGTCATGTTGTGGTGACCCTCAACCATAAAATTAAGTAGGCGAGTGCAAAGATCAGGCCTCATGCGAATGAGCCCTTGAGGGCTCCTTCACGCTAGGCCTGGCCTTGTGCAAAGCCTTGGGGGGTGGGCCAAAGACTTGGACGCAGGGCCAAAGGAGGCAGCCTCTTGACCCCTCCAAAATGGCCAAATGACCCCCTTGGTGGTCGCGACCCCCAGGTTGAGAACCGCTGTTCTAAATGGTTCTAAAGTACTTACAAAACTAAAGTTCTGGTTGTCAAAACTAGGGGGTGCTGGTGCTTTGCTTCTACTAAACTTCTGCTGGTGAAAATTTCAGAACTCTAACAAAACTTTCACAATTTCATTATTATTTCATTATTGGTGATTTTTATGACAGAACCTATTAGGAACCGCCATTTATAATGAAATTATGAAAGTTGTGTTAGAGTTCTGAAAGTTTGACAACCAGAAAGTTCTAGTTGTCAAAACTAGAGAGCGCTGGTGCTTTGCTTCTACAGTGTTGCTAAAGTTCTGGTGGTGAAAATTTCAGAACTCTAACAAAACTTTCACAATGTCATTATTATTTCATTATTGGTGATTTTTATGACAGAACCTATTAGGAACCGCCATTTATAATGAAATTATGAAAGTTGTGTTAGAGTTCTGAAAGTTTGACAACCAGAAAGTTCTAGTTGTCAAAACTAGAGAGCGCTGGTGCTTTGCTTCTACAGTGTTGCTAAAGTTCTGGTGGTGAAAATTTCAGAACTCTAACAAAACTTTCACAATGTCATTATTATTTCATTATTGGTGATTTTTATGACAGAACCTATTAGGAACCGCCATTTATAATGAAATTATGAAAGTTGTGTTAGAGTTCTGAAAGTCTGACAACCAGAAAGTTCTGGTTGCCAAAACTAGGGGGCGCTGGTGCTTTGCTTCTACAGTGTTGCTAAAGTTCTGGTGGTGAAAATTTCAGAACTCTAACAAAACGTTCAAAATTTCATTATTATTTCATTATTGGTGATATTTATGACAGAACCTATTAGGAACTGCCATTCATAATGAAATTTTGAAAGTTGTGTTACAGTTCTGAAAGTTTCACCACCAGAACCTTAGCAACTCTGTAGAAGCAAAGCACCAGCGCCCCCTAGTTCTCACCACCAGAACTTTAATTTTGTAAGTACTCTAGAACTATTTAGAACCATGGTTGCACATGCCTACTAGACACCTAGAATACTAACAACAGGGACTCAAAGAGTTCAGGCAAGGCAACGCCTCGGGGATAGAGTGGCCCAGCAGGAAGTGCTCGGATGCAGAAGAGGAGCGTAGAAATCACAGAGGGAAGGAGGGAGGACGCTTCCGCTTCCGGTCCTGCCTCTTTTCCCCCTTTCCTCCTTCTTCCTCTTCCGTGTCTTGCCTTTTTTTACTTATTCGGAATAGAGAGAGAGTTGGGAAAATGCTGACGGAAAGGGGGAGCATCAGATAAGAGAAACGGATAAGATGGAATGTCGGATAAGCAAAGGTCGGATAAGCAAGACTCTACTGTATATATATGGATCGTTCGATGATGGGGTTCCTGGGCCTCAAACAGGAGGAAAGTCAATACAGAAGGACGTCGGCACGTTCCTCCCAATGAGGCGGAAGAGACATATTTCTGGCCAATTGTACCAAATGTAAGCTGTAGAATAACGCAGCAAATACGAAGCACTGGAACGCGTTTCTCTCCAAATGTACTGCAAGCTACTGACTTAACATTCATTGTTTAAATATGCTGTAATTTTTATTTTTATTTTTCGTCGTGGTCAGAGGGAGGGCGGGGGACTGTATCCTGATGTAGAAACCGATACGAAATAATGAAGGAACGGTGCTCAACGGATGGGCATCTCTGCTGACGATACTGCGGGCGGACATTTTCTGTAACGCTCCATCGTGACATCCGCAAAGCCATGGGAATCTTTCCTTTATATTTAACAGAAACTGTGATTAAAAGGTTTTGTTTCTCCTTGAAATCCAAGTCTTTTTTTTCTCCTCTTTCCGGCGCGTCTATTCTGGATGGTACCATTCAGAGATGAACAAATAACCAATCTTAAAGCAGTGGTGTCCAATCTTTGGTCTTCCAGGTCTTGGGGACTTCAGCTCCCAGAATCCTTGGCCACTGGACCAGCTGGCAAGGACTTCTGGGGGTTGGGGTCCCAAACTTATAGGACCAGAGGGTGGGCACCATTTGAAGAGAGCATCCCTCCAGAGATCAGGAGGTAACCTTGTGTGCAATTGCTTGGGAGTAAGGCCCACCAAACGTACTAACACAGAGTCATTTTTATATCTGGTTTCGTGTATCCACTTCCAACACTATAAGTCCTCTCTAGATGTACTCCAGGTCCTCCAACATTAGTCTTTAATCTCAATTGGGTTCGCTATTATCCACAGTGTTGTATTTCCATAAGTACATGAGAAAGTGTTGTACTCCATACATTGCTAACCGGGCACATCTACACTGACCACAATGCAGGATAGAAGTGGCAGAGGAGGAGACAATTCCAACATGGAGCTTGTCTCAAGCTCAGGAACCAGGTCACAATCGAGACAGTGCTTAGATGCACTGGAAATTTCAGTTCTGGGATCTGCAGAATCCATAACTTTGGCATTTGTGGATCACCATGGATGGTCTTCTGCCAGGAGTGATTTGATTGTGTTTTCCTGCATGGCAGTGAGTTGGATTGGATGGCTCTTGGGGTCCCTTCCAACTCCAGGATTCTATCTATCTTTCTATATTTCTATCTCTTAGGGTTGGATTGGGTGGTCCTTGGGTCTCTTCCTGCTCTAGGATTCTGTCCATCCATCCATCCATCCATCCATGTTAGAGGGTTGGGTGGATGGCCCTTGGAGTGTCTTCCAGCTCTAAGATTCTATCTATCTATCTGATTTCTATCTATCTCTTATGATCGGATTGGATGACCCTTGGGGTCTCTTCCTGCTATAGGAGTCAATCTATCCATCCATCCATCTTAGAGGGTTGGGCTGGATGGCCCTTGGAGTGTCTTCCAGCTCTAAGATTCTATCTATCTATCTGTTTGTCTGTCTATCTATCTGTCTGTCTATCTCTTATGGTTGGATTGGATGATCCTTGGGTCTTTTCCTGCTATAGGAGTCTATCTCTATCCACCCATCCATCTATGTTAGAGGGTTGGGCTGGATGGCCCTTGGAGTGTCTTCCAGCTCTAAGATTCTATCTATCTATCTGGTTTCAATCGATCTCTTATGATTGGATTGGAGGGCCCTTGAGGTCTCTTCCTGCTATAGGAGTCTGCGAGTCTGTCTGTCTGTCTGTCCATCCATCCATCCATCCATCCATACTTAGAGGGTTGGGCTGGATGGCCCTTGGAGTGTCTCCCAACTCTAAGATTCATTCTCTCTCTTTCCTTTTCTCTCTCTTATGGTTGGACTGGATGGCCTTGGGGTCTCTTCTTGCTCAAGGATTCTCTCTCTCTGTCTGTCTGTCTGTCCGTCCACCCATCCATCCTTATTGGAGGGTTGGGCTGGATGGCCCTTGGAGTGTCTCTCAACGCTAAGATTCATTAATATTCTCTCTCTCTCTCTCTTATGGTTGGACTAGATGGCCCTTGGAGTCTCTGCCTGTTCAAGGATTCTATCTATCTGTCTGTCTCTCTGTCTGTCTGTCCATCCGTCCTTCCATCCTTATTAGAGGGTGGCCCTTGGAGTGTCTCCCAACTCTAAGATTCATTCTCTCTCTTTCTCTCTCTCTTATGGTTGGACTGGATGGCCCTTGGAGTCTCTGCCTGTTCAAGGATTCTATCTGTCTGTCTGTCCGTCCGTCCATCCATCCATCCTTATTAAAAAGTTGGGCTGGATGGCCCTTGGAGTGTCTCCCAACGCTAAGATTCATTCATATTCTCTCTCTCTCTCTCTCTCTCTTATGGTTGGACTGGATGGCCCTTGGGGTCTCTTCCTGGTCTAGGAGTCTATCTATCTATCTATCTATCTATCTATCTATCTATTCACCACCCATCCATCTATCTTAGAGGGTTGGACTGGATGGCCCTTGGGGTCTCTTCCTGGTCTAGGAGTCTATCTATCTATCTATCTATCTATCTATCTATCTATCTATCTATTCACCACCCACCCATCCATCTTCCTACTCTAGGAATCTATCTATCTATCTATCTATCTATCTATCTATTCACCACCCATCCATCTATCTTAGAGGGTTGGACTGGATGGCCCTTGGGGTCTCTTCCTGGTCTAGGAGTCTGTCCGTCTATCTATCTATCTATCTATCTATCTATCTATCTATTCACCACCCACCCATCCATCTTCCTGCTCTAGGAATCTATCTATCTATCTATCTATCTATCTATCTATCTATCTATTCACCACCCATCCATCTATCTTAGAGGGTTGGACTGGATGGCCCCTGGGGTCTCTTCCTGCTCTAGGAATCTATCTATCTATCCCCGTAACTATCTTAGATGGTTGGACTGGATGGCCAACCTTGGGGTCTCTTCCATCCTGCACCCATCATTTCAGGGCCCTTTTTTTCGATCCACGTGGAGTGGTCAGTGGCAGATGTGCCCAAAGTGTTGCTTGTTGGGGTCTTATAGAGAGTTTTCTTAGTGAACCAAATATGATTTGACTCTGGATTTAACCCTGAATGCCGAGATGAACCTTCAGTATATGGTCAGCCAAACCAGCTGCTTTTTGGGTCCTGGAGATCCATCTTTCGGTCCAGTCTTATCAATGCCACTAAGTAAAATCCACAGGTTGAATTAACACAGTTTGACGCCACTTTAGCTAAAATGACTCATTGCTATGGTATCCTCGGAGTTGTCATTTGGGATCGAATACTAAAGACTTGATCAAGCGACCACTTCGGTCATTCCATTGCACTGAGATGTGGTGTCAAACAGGACTAATTCGACAGTGTAGACGCACCCATGACATCCAACTGCATCTGAAACCAATACAGTGTAGGGATGCCTCTTTTCAAACGCCTGCCTATGGAAAAAAAAAGATGTAATTTTCATGTTGTTTTTTTTAAAAAAATAAACAAATGTATATAATATTATATAAATATAAATATAAATATATATATATATAAATGGTGGCAAGGATGATGATTTGTGTATTCCTTCCCGGTTCCTTTGCTGTTGTTACTACGCCCATCTGAATTAGGATATTTCTTTTTAGAACTTGTAAAGTCTTGTTTGGTTTGGTTTTTTAAAAAATCAATTGTAAATGTCTGGATTTTCCAAAATAATGTTTCTAAAACATTGTGAAAGAAGAAGAAAAAAATAGATGCGAGTTCCTTAAGCATCTTGGAAGTATTCTGTTTATAAGGAAAAGGAAATGCATGACTTGTCGTTTAGGGGTCCGTAGATGCACTTATGTATATGTGATTTTGTTGTCGTTTCATTTCGATTTGATTTCTATTTTATTTCTCTCCTGCGTTCGGGGCTAGAAGCCTCCAACTGCCAAGGAAAATTTTAAATAAGTGGCAGTTATGAATTAATATTGCATTTGCTTTTTCGTTGAGACATTCAGAAAGAGAGATGAGGGGGGGAGAGAGATGTAGAATATACTGAAAACAAAAGGCAAACGTTTTGCAAAACTTTCCACGCTCGGGATGTAACAAGACGAAAGCAACCGACGTTACGTGTAGAGAAATTCCTTTGCAAAGAGAAAATGACTAGAAAAGTGCTGATTTGGGGCGGGGTTAATGCTGTAGAATAGGAATGTAATACCAAAATGTAATCTTTCCAATGCGACGACGGATTTATACATGAGATTGATATGCAATAAACCTGTGTGTTTTTTAAAAAAGCAATGGCTGGCTTCTTGCATTTTCTTTGGGCTAGTGAAATAGAGCACTTTTAAGCCATCGCGGAGAGTGAGATTCTGGTCGCGGATAGCGTAACCTGAACCGCGGATACGGAGTCCCGATAAGTGGGTGCAGGCTTCCCGTGAATCCTGGCAAGATAAAGAAGCTAGCTCGATGTTCCCAAAAAAAAAAAGCAATGGCTGGCTCCTTGCATTTTCTTTGGGTTAGTGAAATAGAGCACTTTTAAGCCATCGCGGAGAGTGAGATTCTGGCCACGGATATCGTAACCCGAACCGCGGATACGGAGTCCCGATAAGTGGGTGCAGGCTGCCCGTGAATCCTGGCAAGATAAAGAAGCTAGCTCGATGTTCCCAAATCAAGAAATCTCAGCAAGTTGAAGAAGCCACAGAGGTATTTTATTCGAGTCAGTCCTTCTGGGACACCTTGCGGGATGGGCCTCGCAGGCCCGTAGCCAGGATTTCGTTTCGGGGGGGGGGGGGTTAATTTTTTTCAGGGGGAGGTTGGGGGGGGGGTGAGTTTCAGGGGGGCTGAGTATGAGTGAAAGAGGGTCTAGCCTAGCAAACCTTTTGTATCATTACCCCAATATCCCCATGCTTATGGGATATATTGAGTATGGTGATCAGATCATGATATGAATAAACATAAGTTTAAATAATGCACCAGTAAGGCCTTTTCGTGAACCACCATGAGAATTTCGGGGGGGGGGGCAGCTGAAGCCCCTCAAGCCCCCCCCCCCCGGCTACATGCCTGGGGCCTCGGGGGTACTGCTTTGCAGTGGCCAGTCCTTCCTTGAGGGTCGCTCCCAGAAGGTGTCATTAGGGGACTAATGCTCGACTCCACGGCCATTGTACTGTGGGGTCCCGCAGGGCTCTGTACTGTCCCCTATGTTGTTCAACATATACATGAAGCTGTTGGGAGAGATCATCCGGAGTTTCGGGGTGCGGTGTCATCTCTACGCAGATGATGTCCAACTCTGTTACTCCTTTCCACCTGCTACTAAGGAGGCTGTTCAAATCCTGAACCGGTGCTTGGCCACTGTAACGGTCTGGATGAGGGCGAACAAATTGAAATTGAATCCAGACAAGACAGAGGTACTCCTGGTCAGTCATAAGGCCGAACAGAGCATAGGGTTACAGCCTGTGTTGGACGGGGTTACACTCCCCCTGAAGACGCAGGTTTGCAGCTTGGGAGTGATGCTGGATGTATCGCTCAGCCTGGAACCCCAGGTTTCAGCGGTGACCAGGGGAGCATTCGCACAGTTAAAACTTGTCTGCCCGTACCTTGGGATGTCTGACTTGGCCACGGTAGCCAATAGGTGGGTATTTCCCACTTCCAATGCAGATTCCTGCTCTTTAATGGCTGACGGGGGCATGCGAGTCCAGAAGACAAAGGGTTGTGAAATACAGTTGAATGAATAACCTTGTCCCAATGAGGGACAGAACAAAGAGGGGTTATCAAGTCTTTCTATTCATGAGTGAAGGTGGGTCCGGCAGCGATGGTGCCCATGTCCATTGCATTTCCTGCGGAGTATTGTCCAAAGCAATGGTATTGGCAATCCACTGCTGGGTAAAGAGGGAATGGCATTGTGTAAAACAGGACACAACCTTCTCAGTGTGGGAAATGTCATGTCAGGTGATGAGTGGTTTTGTCATGTTCAAATAACTGCACGAAAGATGGTCCATAGATGAAGCCCGGGAAAATGCCTGGAAGGAATTCTTGGGATGTGAGGTGCTGATAAAAGCTCACCAAAAGGTCTTGAATGGTGGCATACTTCTTCAAAGTTTCATATAAACATAAAACATTAAAAACACACAAAAGGGGGCTCCGCGGATACCGAGGGCTCCCAACGAGGGAACCAAGGCACCACCGGGGGGGGGGGGCAGGGGTTGGAAAAGAGCGACAGGGAGACAGAAATGGGTTGGTATGGGGCGGGGGGAGAGAATAAGCCTCCGTCTGAGGGCCATGGAGGGCTGTGGTGTCATACTCCAGCGCAGGATCACCTCTGACCTTAAACACCACACCAGTTAGGTAAAATCAGCAAGCAGTTTATTGAAGAATATATGTAGCCAAAGCAGTTAAAAGTAATCCACAGTAAAAGTTCAAAATCCAATTTAGTCTATCAGGTACAAAGGAAAACAGGAACAAAGAGTCAAGTCCAGGAAACTAGGCACTTGAATCCATAAGCAACACAGGAAGCAAATCCAATAGGCAAAACATGAGCTTGGCAAACCTTGGTACATAGAACTCAGAGCAAAGGAAATTTAAATTTGGCATTATCCTGACGTTGCCTCAATTGAAGCAATTGTCTCCTACAAATCATTATAAACCCTTCCCTGACCCCAAAGTTGCAAGGAACACATTCTTTTTTAGTTTTGGATTGTTATCTTTCTTCTGTTGGATCATCAACATCAACATGAACACCACCCCAATTCCCATCATGAACATAAACATGAACATCATCTCCATTCCCATGTTCAACATCAACATGAACATCATCTCCATTCCCATCATCAACATAAACTTGAACATCATCTCCATTCCCATCATCAACATCAACATGAACATCATCCCTATTCCCATCATTAATATTAACATGAACATCATCCCCATTCCCACCATGAGCATCAACATGAACATCATCCCCATTCCCACCACAAACATCAACATGAACATCATCCCCATTCCCATCATCAACATCAACATCATCCCCATTCCCTCACAAACATCAACATGAACGTCATCCCTATTCCCATCATGAACATCAACATGAACACCATCTCTATTCCCATCATGAACATCAACATGAACACCATCTCTATTCCCATCATGAACATCAACATGAACATCATCCCCATTCCCATCATCAGCATCAACATGAACACCATCCCCATCATGAACATCAACATGAACATCATCCCCATTCCCATCATCATCAACATGAACACCATCCCCATTCCCATCATGAACATCAACATGAGCATCATCCCTATTCCCACCATGAACATCAACATGAACATCATCCCTATTCCCACCATGAACATCAGCATGAAAATCATCCCTATTCTCACCATGAACATCAATGTGAACATCATCCCCATTCCCATCATCAACATCAACATGAACATCATCCCCATTCCCATCATGAGCATCAACATGAACATCATCCCCATTCCCACCATCATCAACATGAACATCCATCCCCATTCCCATCATGAACATCAACATGAACATCAGACACAATCACAGGCTGATGTACAATACGTGGGGCCGTGAGGTCCATGTGGCCTGGTGGCCATTGTGGTCGGCTGTGGGAGTTAAAAGCGGGAGAAAGGGAGACTCAGAAGACAACAAAGATACATGGAGACAGAAATAGAGGGTAATGTGTTCAACATCACTGGGATTGCAAGGCATGTCTTAGTCAATGGCTTTTCAGAGCTTTTCTTTATTTATTTTAATAAATTATTCTTATTAAATTATTTGTGTTATTGTTTTATTAGTACTTTATTTTAATAAAATATTAACATAAATACGTTTTAATAGAGATACATGTTTGTGAAGGAAGGAATAAGGGAGGGAGAAAGGAAGTTATGGAATAAGGGAGGGAGGGATGGAGAAAAGGAATGGAGGGAGAAAAGGACAAAGGAAGGAAGGGAGGAAAGAAAGAAGGAAGGAAGAGAGAAAGGAAGGGAGGGAGAAAGGGAGGAAGGGAGAAAGCAAGTAAGGGACAAGGAAGGAAGGAAGGGAGAATGGAAGAATGGGAGAAAGAAATGAAGAAAGGGAGAAATGAAGGGAGGAAGGAATAGAGATAGGGAGGGAGAAACGAAGGAAGAAAGAGAGAAAGGAAGGAAGGCAGGAAGGAAGGAAGGGAGAGAGGAAGGGAGGGAGGGAGGAAGAAAGGAAGGAAGGAAGGAAAGGAGAGGGAGGGAGGAATAGAGAAAGAAAGGAAGGGAGAAAGAAATGAAGGAAGGGAGAAACGAAGGAAGGAAGGAAGGAAGGAAGGGAGGGAGGAAGGGAGGAAGGAAGGGAGGGAGAAAGAAAGGAAGGGAGAAAGCAAGGATGGAAGGGAGGGAGGGAGAAAGGAAGGAAGGAAGGAAGGAAGGAAGGAAGGAAGGAAGGGAGATAGGAAGAGACAAAGGAAGCGAGGGAGGGAGGGAGGGAGGGAAGAAGAAAGGAAGGGAGAAAGGAAGGAAGGGAGAGAGGAAGGGAGGGAAGGAGGAAGAAAGGGAGAAAGGAAGGAAGGAAGAAAGAAAAGGAGAGAGGGAGGGAGGAATAGAGAAAGAAAGAAAGGGAGAAAGAAATGAAGGAGGGGAGAAACGAAGGAAGGAAGGAAGAGAGAGAGAAAGGAAGGGAGGGAGGGAGAAAGGAAGGAAGGATGGGAGATAGGAAGGAAGAGACAGAGGAAGGGAGGGAGGGAGGGAGGAAGAAAGGAAGGAATGAAGAGAGAAGAGAAAGAAAGGAAGAAAAGAAGGAAGGGAGGAAGAGAGAAAGGAAGGAAGGAAGGAAGGGAGAAAGCAAGGAGGAAAGGGAGAAAGGGAGGGAGGGGAGAAAGGAAGGAATGAAGAGAGAAGGAAAGGAAGTGAGAAAGGAAAGAAGGAAAGAAGGAAGGAAGGGAGGGGAGGGAGGGAGGAAGAGAGAAAGGAAGGGAGGGAGGGAGAAAGGAAAGAAGGGAGAAATCAAGGAGGGGAGGAAGGGAGGAAGGGACAAAGGAAGGAAGGAATGAAGGGAGAAGGAAAGGAAGGGAGAAAGAAAGAAAGAAAGAAAGGGGAGAATGGAAGAGAGGGAGGGAGGGAGGATGGGAGAAAGCAAGCAAGCAAGGAAGGGAGAAACAAAGGAAGGAAGAGAGAAAGGAAGGGAGAAAGGGAGGGAAGGAGAAAAGCAGGCAGGAAGGAAGAAGAGAAATGAAGAAAAGAAAGAAGTGAGGGAGAAGGAAGGAAGGAAGGAAGGAAGGAAGGAAGGAAGGAAGGAAGCAAGGGCAAACGGAGACTTGACGAGGCCTGCCCTCTAAGAGCCGGGGAAGGGAGAAAGCAGGCGGGCAGCTCGCCAGTGACTGTGTCCTGCCGGCATTCCCTTTGGCTTATCCCATTTCTTTTTGCTCTCTCCTTAGATGCCAGCAATGAGGCCCAGCCTCCAGCAGAGGGCAGGCTGTCCGCAGCAGAAAGGAAACTCAGATTCGGAATACTTTTGTTATCAATCTAGTAGCAATGTATTAATTGGTCCACATGGCTATTTATTCTGTGAAACTTTCATTGGGTTAAGATGAGAGCAGAAGGTTCAAAGTAGAGATTTAAGGGTTGATTCTAGCTATCTATTTCCTTCTTTGGAGGCTTTGAAACAGAGGCTGGATGGCCATCTGTTGGGGATGATTTGATTGTGCTTTTTTCCTGCTTCTTGGCAGAATGGGGTTGGACTAGAGGGTCCATGTGGTCTCCCCCAACTCTGTGATTCAATGATTCTATCTATTTCCTTATTTGGAGGCTTTGAAACAGAGGCTGGATGGCCATCTGTTGGGGATGATTTGATTGTGCTTTTTTCCTGCTTCTTGGCAGAATGGGGTTGGACTAGATGGTCCATGTGGTCTCCCCCAACTCTGTGATTCAATGATTCTATCCATTTCCTTATTTGGAGGCTTTGAACAGAGGCTGGATGGCCATCTGTCGGGAGTGCTTTGATTGTGCTTTTTTCCTGCTTCTTGGCAGAATGGGGTTGGACTAGATGGTCCATGTGGTCTCCCCCAACTCTGTGATTCAATGATTCTATCTATCTTCTTCTTTGGAGGCTTTGAAACAGAGACTGGATGGCCATCTGTTGAGGATGATTTGATTGTGCTTTTCCTGCTTCTTGGCAGAATGGGGTTGGACTAGATGGCCCATGAGATCTCTTCCAACTCTGGGATTCTATGATTCTGATCTGCCCCAGAAGCAAAAGCCAGCTTCAGGTGTTTGTGGACTCCAACTCCCAGAAGCCCCCTCGCTGGTGGCCAAGGGCAGGGAATGCCGGGAGTTGTAGGCGACGCCCACCTGGAAGGGAGACCCAAAGCCTGGGAACTGCTGCACCTGGTGGCCTGCCTCTAAGCCCCGCCTCCGGGGGGGCGGAGCCTGAGCGTGGCCAAGCTGCCCTCCTTCACTCCCTTCCTTCTTCCTTTCGGAGACGCCGCCGAGGGAGAAGAGCCCGGCTGGGCAGGCAGGCAGGTAAGTAGGAAGGAGGGCTCCTTCTCCCCTTTTCTCTTTCTCTTCCTCCTCCTTTTTCTCCTTCACCTTCCCCTTCTCTTCCTTTTTGTCCTCCTTCTTCTCTTCTCCTTTTTCTCCCACTCATTTTCCTCCTCGTCGTCGTTTTCACTTTCTCTTCCTTTTCCTTCTTCTTCTCTTCTTTTTCTCCCTCTCCTTCTCCTCCTCCATTACTCTTTCCCCTTCTCTTCCTTTTGCTTCTCTTTCTTCTTCTCTTTCTTCTGCTTCTTCTCATTTGCTTCTTCTCTTTCTTCTTCTCTTCCACTTTTTCTTCTTCTCTTATTCTCCTTTTACCCCTTCCTTTACCTCTTCTCTTTCTTTTCTCCCTCTTTTTCCCTCCTCTTCCATTTCTCTTTCCCCTTCTCTTCCTTTTGCTTCTTCTCTTTCTTCTTCTTTTCTACTTTTTCTTCTTCTCTCCCTCACCTTGTTCTCCTTTTCCCTTTCTCTTCCTTTTACTTCTCCTCCTCTTCTTTTTCTCCCTCTCCTTTTCATTCTCCTCCTTTTCTCCTTTTCTTTCCTATACTTCTTTTTCTCCCACTCTTTTTCTTCCTCCTCCATTTCGCTTTCCCTTTCTCTTCCTTTTACTTTCTCCTCCTTTTCTTTCTTTTCTCCCTCTACTTTTCCTCCTCATTTTCTCTTTACCTTTCCTCTTCCTTTTACTTTTTCTCCTTCCTCTTTTCCTCCTTTTCCTCCTCTTTTTCCTTCTTCTCTTATTCTCCTTTTACCCCTTCCTTTACCTTTTCTCTTTCTTTTCTCCCTCTTTTTCCTCCTCTTCCATTTCTCTTTCCCCTTCTTTTCCTTTTGCTTCTTCTCTTTCTTCTTCTTTTCTACTTTTTCTTCTTCTCTCCCTCACCTTGTTCTCCTTTTCCCTTTCTCTTCCTTTTACTTCTCCTCCTCTTCTTTTTCTCCCACTCCTTTTCCTCCTCCTCCTCCATTTCACTTTCTCTTCCTTTTACTTTCACTTCCTCTTCTTTTTCTCCCACTACTTTTCCTCCTCCTTTTCCCCTTCTCTTCCCTTTACTTTTTCTCCCTCCCCTTTCCCTCCTTTTACTTCTTTTCCTTCTTCTCTTATTCTCCTCCTTTTACCCCTTCTTTACCTCTTCTCTTTCTTTTCTCCCTTGTTTTTCCTCCTCCTCCGTTTCTCTTCCCCTTCTCTTCCTTTTGCTTCTTCTCTCTCATCTTCTCTTCTACTTTTCCTTCTTTTCTCTCTCTCCTTGTTCTCCTTTTCTCCTTCCCCTTCTCTTCCTTTTCCTTCTCCTCCTCTTCTTTTTCTCCCTCTCCTTTTCCTCTTCCTCCTCCTCCATTTCGCTTTCTCTTCCTTTTACTTTCACCCCCTTCTCTTCTCTTTCTTTTCTCCCACTACTTTTCCTCCTCCTTTTCCCTTTCTCTTCCTTTTACTTTTCTCCCTCCCCTTTTCCTCCTTTTCCTTCTGTTCCTTCTATTCTTATTCTCCTCCTTTTACCCCTTCCTTTACCTCTTCTCTTTCTTTTCTCCCTCTTTTTTTCCTCCTCCTCCATTTCTCTTCCCCTTCTCTTCCTTTTGCTTCTTCTCTTCTACTTTTCCTTCTTGTCTCCCTCTCCTTGTTCTCCTTTTCTCCTTCCCTTTCTCTTTTTACTTCTCCTCCTTCTCTTCTTTTTCTCCCTCTCCTTTTTCACCTCCTCCTTTTCTCCTCCTTTTCCTTCTTCTCATACTTCTTCTTTTGCTCCCACTTTTTTAACTCCTCCTTCTACGTTTTGCTTTCTCTTCCTTTTACTTTCTCCTCCTTCTCTTCTCTTTCTTTTCTCCCTCTTTTTTCTTCCACCTCCATTTCTCTTTCCCCTTCTCTTCCTTTTGCTTCTTCTCTTTCTTCTTCTTCTACTTTTTCTTCTTTTCTTCCTTGTTCTCCTACTTTTCTCCTTTCCCTTCTCTTCCTTTTACTTCTCCTTCTTCTCTTTCTTTTCTCCCTCTTTTTTCCTCCACCTCCATTTCTCTTTCCCCTTCTCTTCCTTTTGCTTCTTCTCTTTCTTCTTCTTCTACTTTTCCTTCTTTTCTTCCTTGTTCTCCTGCTTTTCTCCTTCCCCGTCTCTTCCTTTTACTTCTCCTTCTTCTCTTTCTTTTCTCCCTCTTTTTTCCTCCTCCTTTATTTCTCTTCCCCCTTCTCTTCCTTTTACTTCTTCTCTTCCTTCTTCTCTTCTACTTTAAAATCTTCTCTCCCTCACAGTGTTCTGCTTTTCTGCTTCCCCTTCTCTTCCTTTTACTTCTCCTTCTCTTCTTTTTCTCCCTCTCCTTTTTTCCTCCTTCTTTTCCTTCTTATACTTCTTTTTCTCCCATTCTTTTTCCTCCTTTTCCCTTTCTCTTCCTTTTACTCTCCTCCTTCTCTTCTCTTCTCTTTCTTTTCTCTCTCTACTTTTCCTCCTCCTTTTCTCTTTCCCTTTCTCTTCCTTTTATTTTTTCTCCTTCCCCTTTTCCTCCTTTTACTTCTTTTCGTATTCTTCTTTTACTCCTTCCTTTATCACTTCTCTTTCTTTTCTCCCTCTCCCTCTTCTCCTTTTCTCTTTACCTTTTGCTTCCTTTTACTCTTACTCCTTTTTCCTCCTTTTGTCTTTCTCTTCCTTTTACTTGTTCTCCTTCTCTTCTCCTCTTTTCCCCCTCTCCTTTTCTCTTTACCTTTCGCTTTCTTTCCCTTTTTCTCCTCCTTTAGTCTTTCTCTTCCTTTTACTTGTTCTCCTACTCTTTTCCTCTTTCTTCCCCCTCTCCTTTTCCTCCTTCTCCTCCTTTTCTCTTTCCCTTTCTCTTCCTTTTACTTTTTGTTCTTCTTTTTCTCCCTCTCTCTTTCCTCCGTTTCTTAACTCTGCAGTGCAATCTGTTTTTGGTTTCTGCTTACGTGTGTAGTTGTGACTTGATTCTGTTGTGAGCTGCCCTGAGCAGTTTCCTCTATAACTACTCCATGTGGTTATTTACAAATGTCACTGCCAACTATTCCAGTATTTTCAGTATGTCGTAGGAGTTCTGTGTGCCAAGTTTGGTTCAATTCCATTGTTAGTGAAGTTCAGAATGCTCTTTGATTGGAAGTGAACTATAAATCCCAGCAACTACAACTCCCAAATATCAAGGTCTGTTTTCCCCAAATTCCACCAGTGTTCACATTTGGGCATATTGAGTATTCATGCCAAGTTTGGTCCAGATCCATCACTGTTAGAGTCCACAGTGCTCTCTGGATGTAGGTGAACTACAACTCCAAAACTCAAGGTCAATGCCTACCAAACCCTTGCAGTATTTTCTGTTGGTCATGGGAGAACTGTGTGCCAAGTTTGGTTCAATTCCATCGATGGTGGGGTTCAGAATGCTCTGTGATTGTAGGTGAACTACAACTCCCAAATATCAAGATTCTATTTTCCCCAAACTCCACCAGTGTTCACATTTGGACATATTGAGTATTCTTGTAGAGTTTGGTCCAGATCCATCATTGTTTGAGTCCACAGTGATCTCTAGATGTAGGTGAACCACAACTCCCAAGCTCAAGGTCAATGCTCACCAAACCCTTCCAGTATTTCCTATTGTCATGGGAGTTCTGTGTGCCAAGTTTGGTCCAGATCCACCATTGTTTGAGTCAACAGTGATCTCTGGATGTAGGTGAACTAAAACTCCCAAACAAAAGGTCAATGCCCACCAAACCCTTCCAGTATTTTCTGTTGGTCATGGGACTCCTGTGTGCCAAGTTTTGTTCTAATATATGATTCATGGAGTTCAGAATGCTCTTTGATTGTAGGTGAACTAGAAATCCCAGCAACTACAACTCCCAAATGTCAAGGTCTATTTTCCCCAACTTCCACCAGTGTTCACATTTGGGCATATTGCGTATTTGTGCCAAGTTTGGTCCAGATCCATCATTGTTTGAGTTCACAGTACTCTCTGGGTGGAGGTGAACTACAACTCCAGAACTCAAGGTCAATGCCCACCACGCCCTTTCAGTATTTTCTGTTAGCCATGGGAGTTTTGTGTGCAAGTTTAGTTCAATTCCATCGTTGGTGAAGTTCAGATTGCTCTTTGATTGTAGGTGAACTATAAATCCCAGTAACCACAACTCCCAAATGTCAAGGTCTATTTTTCCCAAGCAGTGTTCACATTTGGGCATATTGAGTATTCATGCCAAGTTTGGACCAGATCCATCATTGTTTGAGTCAACAGTACTCTCTGGATGTAGGTGAACTACAACTCCCAAATGACGAAATGACTCCCCCTTCCCCGATCCCACCAATATTCAAATTTGGGCATATTGGGTATTTGTGTCACATTTGGTCCAATGAATGAAAATACATCCTACATATCAGGTATATACATGATGAGTCATGATGGGAGCAAAATGACAGTTATGAAGTAGTAGCGAAATGTTATAGTTGGGGGTCACCACAACATGACGAACTGTACTAAGAGGTCACGGCATTAGGAAGGTCGAAAACCACTGGTCCAGATCCAGGGAAGTCATGCTCCTCATGCTCTGTTCTGCCTTGGTTAGACCACACCTGGAACATTGTGTCCAATTCTGGGCACCACAATTGAAGAGAGATATTGACAAGCTGGAATGTGTCCAGAGGAGGGTGACTAAAATGATCAAGGGTCTGGAGAACAAACCCTATGAGGAGCGGCTTAAAGAGCTGGGCATGAGAAAAAATAGGACAAGTGCAAAGAAGCCAGAATGGATGTCCAAAGAACTTCTAACTGTGCTAAGACACAAAAGAGACATGCACAAGAAGTGGAAAAAGGGAGAAATCACCAAAGAAGAATTCAAACAAATAGCCAACACCTGTAGGGAAAAGGTCCGCAAGGCTAAAGCACAAAACGAGCTCAGGCTTGCCAAGGACATTAAAAACGATCAAGGGTCTGGAGAACAAGCCCCACGAGGAGCGGCTTAAAGAGCTGGGCATGTTTAGCCTGAAGAAGAGAAGGCTGAGAGGAGACATGATGAGGGCCATGTATAAATATGTGAGAGGAAGCCACAGGGAGGAGGGAGCAAGCTTCCTTTCTGCTTCCTTGGAGACTAGGACACGGAATAATGGCTTCAAACTACGTTGTGGGACTTGATCCTGATTTTCTTTGTTTATAACATCATCTTTTTGCTTTCGTACAGCTCTGATTGTCTTCATAAGCTTTAACTGCTTATTGTTCATCCATTTTGAAATTATTTAGTAGCTCGTCAATCCATATCAATTCTCTTGTGTGTGATGCTGCAATATGTTCTGCTTTTGTAGTAGATTGAGCCACTATTTCTTGCTTCTGGCTTGCCCACGAAATATGAGGGTTGAATGAAAAGTAATGCCTCCACCTTCGTAACGCCTCAACAGATGGCGGTACCAGTATGTGGCAGGTACTGGCTTGTTCAGTAGACTCTCCTCTACAATTCCATTTTGGTGGGAAGCCTTAGCATTGAACGGCAGTGTTGTATTTCAGTGTCAATGTTGACGTCTGTAGACAGTCCACGTCTTGCAGGCATATAGCAGGGTTGGGAGGACAATAGCTTTATAAACAAGCACCTTGGTCTCCGTACAGATGTCCTGATCCTCAAACTTTCTCTGCTTCATTCGGGAAAATGCTGCACTCGCAGAGCTCAGGTAGTGTTGTATTTCAGTGTCAATATTGACGTCTGTAGACAGTCCACGTTTTGCAGGCACATAGCAGGGTTGGGAGGACAATAACTTTATAAACAAGCACCTTGGTCTCCGTACGGATGTCCCGGTCCTCAAACACTCTCTGCTTCATTCGGGAAAATGCTGCACTCGCAGAGCTCAGGTAGTGTTGCATTTCAGTGTCAATGTTGACGTCTGTAGACAGTTGGAATTCTCTCACACCAGAAGCGACTTGCAGTTTCTCAAGTCGCTCCTGACACAACAACAAAAAAAAGCAGAAGGTGTCACCCCAAAGGAGATTCATCAGAGAATGCAAGCAGTTTGTGGTGATTGTGTTGATGTGAATACTGCGTGTCATTGGATGAGCAAGTTTAAAGATGTTGAGGTGACGCCTTCTGCTGTCAAGAATTCAGTGACTGCACATTGCTTAAGTCACATTGACCACATCTGGAATATTGTGTCCAATTCTGGGCACCACAATTCAAGAGAGATATTGACAAGCTGGAATGTGTCCAGAGGAGGGCGACTAAAATGATCAAGGGTCTGGAGAACAAGCCCTATGAGGAGCGGCTAAGGGAACTGGGCATGTTTAGCCTGAGGAAGAGAAGGCTGAGAGGAGATATGATAGCCATGTACAAATATGTGAGAGGAAGTCTTATGGAGGAGGGAGCCAGCTTGTTTTCTGCTTCCTTGGAGACTAGGACGCGGAACAATGGCTTCAAACTACAAGAGAGGAGATTCCATCTGAACATTAGGAAGAACTTCCTGACTGTGAGAGCCGTTCAGCAGTGGAACTCTCTGCCCCGGAGTGTGGTGGAGGCTCCTTCTTTGGAAGCTTTTAAGCAGAGGCTGGATAGCCATTTGTCAGGGGTGATTTGAATGCAATATTCCTGCTTCTTGGCAGAATGGGGTTGGACTGGATGGCCCAAGAGGTCTCTTCCAACTCTTTGATTCTATGATTCTACTTTAACAACACAACCCTTCAATGCTAAGGCTTCCTGCCTAAATGGAACTGTAGAGGAGAGTCTACTGAACAAGCCAGTATCTGCTGCATACCTGTACTGCCATCTGTTGAGGAGTTACGAAGGTGAAGGCATTACTTTTCATTCAACCGTCGTGGGTTAAATGCTTGAATTGTGTCTTTGTCCTGGGTGAAGAGGTCTCTTTGGACCCTAGCAAACTATAGACTGCCTGGGAGACCACTGGAGTCCTTCTCTGGATGCTTTTGAACTAAACCTGGATGGGGGTTGGATGGGAGATTCTTCACGCGACACACCTGTGGACTACAGGTGACACCTTGTTTGGAAAGCTCTGCCTTAGAGCTCAAAGTCTGCAGGGTTTTCCTCTCCAAACCAAGGGTTGCAATCGCTCTCAGGTGCTTCCCACACAGTGCCCCAACCTGTCGGCCAAGAAATCCACCTGTCAGGTTGGAGGTGGCAGGATAGCACTCCCCTGGTGTGCCGGGAGGCATGTCTCAACGGGTGGCAAAACACAATTAGAATCGTGTAATCCACTCTCTCACTGAAGGGCATGGGATCTGATTCATTATCTTAGAGCGTTTGGATTTCCCTTCCCTCCGAGGAGGGTTCCAGGTGTGTTCCCTGCTTTATCCTCGCAGCAATTCTTTGACAATGTTTGGCAAGGAATGTCACGCTACGCCGAAAATAAACACGGACACACACACACACACACAAGTGAGAGTGGGAACCATGGGAGTGGAGGTGGAGGCTTGCCGCATGGAGCCCCTTCTCTTCCCCTGCTATGTCAGGAGGGTGGTCTCCTCCTCCTCCACCTTTCCCTGTTGGAAGAGGAAGGGGCGGATGAGTGGCAGCGGCAGTGGCAGCGGAGCCCCCAGGCAAGGAAGAAGGGGACGAGGAGGAGGAAGCGAGGAAGGCTGACTGTGCTTGAGTGAAGGACCTTCCTTCTCTCCCTCACACCCTTCCCTTCTTTTCTCCCTCTCCTTCCTTCCCCCCTTCTTTCCTTTTCTTTCTTCCTTCTCCTTCCTTCCCTTCTTTCCCTCCTTCCCTTATTTCCTGTTCCTTCTTCCTTTCCTTCTTTTCCTCCCTCCCTCCCTTACTTTCCTCCTTCTTTCCCTTTATTTCCTGCCCCTTCATTTCCTTCCCTCCCTCCTTTCTTCATCCCCCTCCTTCCTTTCCCTTCTTCCTTCCTCCTTCCTTCCTTCTCCCTCCCTCCCTCCTTCCTTCCTTCCTTCCTTTCTTTCTTTCTTTCCTTCCTGTCCCTCCTTCTTCCCCTCCCTCCCTTCTTTCCTCCTCCTTTCCCTTTCTTTATTTCCTTCCCCTTCATTTCCTTCCCTCCCTCCTTTCTTCACCCCCTCCTTCCTTCCCTTCCTTCCTTCCTATCCCTCCTTCTTTCTTTACCTTCCTTCCCTTCTTTCCCTCCTTCCCTCCCTTTCTTTTCCCTTCCTTCCTGTCCCTCCTTCCTTCCTTCTCCTTCCTTCCTTCCTTCCTTCCTTCCTTCCTTTCTTTCTCTCTTTCTTTCCTTCCTGTCCCTCCTTCTTCCCCTCCCTCCCTTCTTTCCTCCTCCTTTCCCTTTCTTTATTTCCTTCCCCTTCATTTCCTTCCCTCCCTCCTTTCTTCACCCCCTCCTTCCCTTCCTTCCTTCCTTCCTATCCCTCCTTCTTTCTTTACCTTCCTTCCCTTCTTTCCCTCCTTCCCTCCCTTTCTTTTCCCTTCCTTCCTGTCCCTCCTTCCTTCCTTCTCCTTCCTTCCTTCCTTCCTTCCTTCCTTCCTTTCTTTCTCTCTTTCTTTCCTTCCTGTCCCTCCTTCTTCCCCTCCCTCCCTTCTTTCCTCCTCCTTTCCCTTTCTTTATTTCCTTCCCCTTCATTTCCTTCCCTCCCTCCTTTCTTCACCCCCTCCTTCCTTTCCTTCCTTCCTTCCTTCCTGTCCCTCCTTCTTTCTTTACCTTCCTTCCCTTCTTTCCCTCCTTCCCTCCCTCCCTTTCTTTTCCCTTCCTTCCTGTCCCCCCTTCCTTCCTTCTTCCTTCCTTCCTTTCTTTCTTTCTATGTAAGATATAAATACAATTTTAAATGGGACAGTCAAGAAGTAATGGGAGAAAGGAGGGAAAGAGGGAAGGAATGAAGGAGTGAAAGGGGGAAGGAAGAAAGGAGAGAAGGAGGGGGGAAAGGAAGGAAGGAAAGAAAGGTCGAGAAACAAGGAAGGAGAGAAGGAAATAAAAACAACCTAAAAAAACTTAACAACCTAATGTATGTCCTTCACTCAGAAAAAATGATTTTGTCATTTGGAAGTTGTAGTTGCTGGGATTTATAGTTCACCCACAATCAAAGAGCATTCTGAACCCCACCAATGATGGAATTGAACCAAACTCAGCACACTGTTCTCCCATGACCAACAGAAAATACTAGAAGGGTTTGGTGGGCAGTGTCCTTTGGTTTCGGAGTTGTAGTTCACCTACATCCAGAGATCACTCTGGACTCAAACAATGATGAATCTGAAACTTTACACGAATACTCCATATGCCCAAATGTAAACACTGGTGGAGTTTGGGGAAAATAGAATCTTGACATTTGCGAGTCGTAGTTGCTGGGATTTATAGTTCACGTACAATCACAGAGCATTCTAAACCCCATCAACAACAGGTCCTGCCTCGGAGCCTGGGATACCTGGCTCACGCCTACCGAGCCGGGCAACCCAGGTCTGTTGAAGTCAGAGCTGAATCATTTGAAGATACTGCAAATCCAATCATCCATTGTCCAACCTCCCCAAAACATTGTTTTTGGGAGTAATCACTATGCTTTAATTATGTTCAATTTGTAACAATGAAAATACGTTTACATTATGATTCATAACAGTAGCAAAATTACAGTTATAAAGTAGCAACGAAAATAATTTTATGGTTGGGGGTCACCACAACATGAGGAACTGTATTTAGGAGTCACAGCATTAGAAAGGTTGAGAACCACTGTTTTAGAACTTGATGCACAATCCTCTGTGTCTCCCGTTCCCAGTTTGGAGGGGAAAGTGGGGCGTCAATACTGTAGGACAATTCCCTTGTTTTCCTCTTTGAAGGCTCTTTGTCCTACTGGAAGTCTTGAGCGTGCCACAAGCTCTGGTTTCTCTGTGGCCTCATTTTGGCCACAGGATTCCAGATTGCTGTTGCAGGGACCGCTCAACAAATGTTGTAGAAATTGAATGTTTGCTATATGTATCTTTGCTGGGGTGGGTCGCTTGGAAAAAGGACAGAGACAAACCCGTCGGAGAACAGTTCGGGTCTGGAGCTGAACTTTGGAAACTAAACAAACCGGTTGGACCGCCTTCATGTGTGCGCATGCAACCCTTGCTCAGTGTAGGTGTATCAAATTGCAGTGACCTCTGTATTTTCAAACAGCTATGAGAAAGAAGGCAGCAACTTTTCCTTTTGCTTCCAAGGAATATTTTATGAGTTGGAAGAGACCTCATGGGCCATCCAGTCCAACCCTATTCTGCCAATAAGCAGGAATATTGCATTCAAAGCACCTCTGACAGATGGGCATTCAACCTCTGTTTAAAAGCTTCCAAAGAAGGAGCCTCCACCACACTCCGGGGCAGAGTGTTCCACTGCTGAACAGCTCTCACAGTCAGGAAGTTCTTCCTAATGTTCAGATGGAATCTCCTTTCTTGTAGTTTGATAGGAGCATAGTGTCTAGACCCAGGGAAGTCATGCTCCCCATGCTCTATTCTGCCTTGGTTAGACCACACCTGGAACATTGTGTCCAATTCTGGGCACCACAATTCAAGAGAGATATTGACAAGCTGGAATGTGTCCAGAGGAGGGCGACTAAAATGATCAAGGGTCTGGAGAACAAGCCCTATGAGGAGTGGCTTAAAGAGCTGGGCATGAGAAAAATAGGACAAGTGCAAAGAAGCCAGAATGGATGTCCAAAGAACTTATAACTATGCTAAGACACAAAAGAAACATGCACAAGAAGTGGAAAAAGGGAGAAATCACCAAAGAAGAATTCAAGCAAATAGCCACATCCTGTAGGAAAAAGGTCCACAAGGCTAAAGCACAAAACGAGCTCAGGCTTGTCAAGGACATTAAAAACAATAAAAAGGGCTTCTTTTCTTATGTCAGTAGAAAAAGGAAAAACAAGGAGGCAATAGGGCCTCTTCGAGGAGAAGATGGGGCAATGCTGACAGGGGATAGGGAAAAGGCAGAACTACTTAATACCTTTTTTGCCTCGGTCTTCTCACAAAAAGAAAGTCATCTTCAACCTCAGCAAGATGGGATTTTGACTGGCATCAATACGAATATAGTGTTTAGATCTAGGGAAGTCATACTCCCCATGCTCTATTCTGCCTTGGTTAGACCACAAATGGAACTGTAGAGGAAAGTCTACTGAACAAGCCAGTACCTGCTGCATACCGGTACTGCCACCTGTTGAGGAGTTATCAAGGTGAAGGCATTACTTTTCACTTTAACAACACAACCGTTCAATGCTAAGTCTAAGTTTGTATAATTATTATATTCTTTATCCTTAATCATTTTATGTATTGATCCTGCAGCCAACCTTTTCTCTAAATATTTCCTCCATCTTGTCATTATTTTTTCCTCTATATCTTCCCTGTTTAAGCTTATTGCACAAGCCTAGTAATTTTAACCAATTTCTGTTTCTTTTTCCCTTTGTGTAGCCTTTTTAAACCTGTCCTCTGGACCACATACACAGCAGTAGCATCATGTCCAAGAGGCATTCGGACACCTCCTTGGGAGAAAAAGCACTCCTTTTAGAGCACCAGCTGAGCTCAGATTTGCACACCAGCAACGACACTGCCGCCGCATTCTCCCATGGAAACTACGGATCCCTGTCCGCGCTGGACAATGCTGTGTTTGCAGCCGCACCGCCAACTGGGCCGCAACGGATCATCCTCAGCACCGAAAGCCCTGCGGCGCTCAAGGTGGGCACCCAGCAGCTCATTCCCAAGAGCCTGGCCGAGGGCACGAAATCCAAAGCCCCCACGCGGCACCAGAGCTTCTCTGCAGCCGTCTTGAGCCAGGAGGCCTCCCGCTATGACCCGAAGCGCATGTCGGCCCCCAGCATTTCCATCGACGACCTGGAAATCGAGGACTCCAGTGAAGGGATGCTGAAGCGCAACCTGCGCAATATGTCTTACCGGGCCGCGATGAAGGGCGTGGGGGACGGAGATGAAACCAAGCCGCCAAAGGCCATCAGCGGTCTAAAGCCTCTGCCGAAAGAAGCCATTGCCCAAGGTGCTCGTAGTCCTGGAAGAAATAAGGTAAGTCAGAGGGGGTTGGCGCAGTGGTGGTTCATGCCTCCTTACAGGAAGGCAACATTCCAGCCAGCTCAGGAAATCCAAAACATTCTGTGGGAAGGAAGCACAGAGAAAGTTTCACAAACCAGAAAGTCAAGGTCAAAGAAATGCCTTCATGTTTTACAACTCTTAAATTAGAGAGTGTCCTGTTGAAAATTCAGACCAGGCAACACTGTGTAATAGTAAGGCTATCAAGTCCTATTTTCAGTTCATTTTTTTATTTTAAGTTCTTGGAAGTTTTGATTTATATAGTTGGAAGAGACCTCATGGGCCATCCAGTCCAACCCCATTTTGCCAAGAAGCAGGAATATTGCATTCAAAGCACCCCTGACAGATGGCCATCCAGCCTCTGTTTAAAAGGGTCTTTCTTTAGAAGCTTGAGATTCCCAGAAACTGAGGCTACTACAGGTTTGAATACCAAAACAATATTTATTTCTCAACGTCCTTGCAGACTTGGCACAGCTTGTCAAAGTTACAAACAAAACAGTCAATTGGTGAAATCGTAGAGATGATCTTTCTTTCTTTTTTCTTCAGTTACTGAGGTAACTCTTCCCCAAATGGTAGAAAATATCCTGGGATCCTTTCACCCTAACCCAGAGCTGCTATGGTTAGAAAAAAACAGATTTTTTTTCCCTATCTATAGCTCAAGGTTAGCTTTGGAGATGAAGTACTGCTCAATAATAATCAATAACTTTTCTATATCTCAATTGCTATCTATAACTCAATTGCTATTCTATCTATCTATCTCAATTAGCTTCTTTATCTATATTTATTTATTGTGTCATCAGCAACCATACCATTGTATTACATTTCTAACAGAACAAAACAAACAAACAGATTAAAAAAACCACAAATTTTGCAAACTTGGTAGTTGATTAAATGTCCTTTGACCAGTATCTGGCCACTTGGAGTGCCTCTGGTGTTGCCGCAAGGAGGTCCTCCCTTGTGCATGTGGCAGGGCTCAGGGTGCATTGCAGCAGGTGGTCAGTGGTTTGCTCCTCTCTACACTCACATGTTGTGGATTCCACTTTGTAGCCACATTTCTTAAGATTGGCTCTGCATCTCGTGGTGTCAGAGTGCAGTCTGTTCAGCACCTTCCAAGTCACCCAGTTTTCTGTGTGCCCAGGGGGGAGTCTCTCATCTGGTATCACCCACGGATTGAGGTGCTGGGTTTGAGCCTACTACTTTTGGACTCTCGCTTGCTGAGATGTTCCAGTGAATATCTCTGTAGATCTAAGAAAACTATTTCTTGATTTAAGTCATTGACATGCTGGCTGATACCCAAACAAGGGATGATCTGGAGATGTCACTGCCTTGGTCCTTTCACTATTGGCTGCTACTTCCCGATAGATGTCAGGTGGTGCAATACCGGCTAAGTAGTGCAATTTCCCCAGTGGTGTAGGGCGCAGACACCCCGTGATGATGCGGCATGTCTCATTAAGAGCCACATCCACTGTTTTAGTGTGGTAAGATGTGTTCCACACTGGGCATGCGTACTCAGCAGCAGAGAAGCATAGCGCAAGGGCAGATGTCTTCACTGTGTCTGGTTGTGATCCCTAGGTTGTGCCAGTCAGCTTTCATAGGATATTGTTTCTAGCGCCCACTTTTTGCTTGATGTTCAGGCAGTACTTCTTGTAGGTCAGAGCACGGTCCAGAATGACTCCCAGGTATTTGGGTGTGCTGCAATGCTCTAGTGGGATTCCTTCCCAGGTCATCCTCAGAGCTCGGGATGCTTGTCTGTTCTTAAGGTGAAAGGCACATGTCTGTGTTTTAGATGGATTAGGGATCAGCTGGTTTTCCTTGTAATAGGCAGTAAGAGCACCTAGAGCTTCGGAGAGCTTCTGTTCAACCATCTCAAAGCTCTCTGCTTGAGCGGTGATGGCACGATCATCAGCATATATGAAACTATCTGTCCCTTGAATTGGTCATTTGTGTAAATGTTGAACATTGATGGAGCGAGCACACTCCCCTGAGGCAGTTATCTATATAACTCAATCACTCAATCGTACTTACAATGATTTTTTCAGAGCTACCTAGCTGACCAACGGCACATCTGAAGCTTTCTTTCTCTACTGAAGGAGGCAGGGGAGATTCCAAAATGGAGATCTCAAGCCCAGGAAAAAGGGCGGTCTCTAGACCCAAAGAGATACTTTTCTAAACCAATAACTGCAGAGGGCCTGCAGTCTGGCTTTGCAGACTCTGATACTGTTTAACTTCCAGGGTGCTGCTGGGTCTGTAGCCGCCCTGGGGAAATGCAAAAGAACACTATCCCATGCAACTAAAAGGTAATGCAAACTATGCTCCTGGAAGACGGAACACCGCATTTTGGGCTCTGTCTGGATGAGACCCCAGTTTGGGGGCATTTTTAATGGATTTATCAAAAACAAGTCATACCAGACTCATTTGATCTCTTTTTTCGATAGAGTTACAAGCTGGGTAGATGCGGGGAATGCCGTGGATGTAGCGTACCTGGATTTCAGTAAGGCCTCCGACAAGGTCCCCCATGACCTTCTGGCAAGGAAACGAGTCCAATGTGGGCTAGGCAAAACTACGGTGAGGTGGATCTGGAATTGGTTAAATGGACAAACCCAGAGGGTGCTCACCAATGCTTCCTCTTCATCCTGGAAAGAAATGACGAGCGGAGTGCCATCCGCAGGTTTCCGTCCTGTGTCCGGTCCTGTTCAACATCTTTATTAATGACTTAGATGAAGGGCTAGAAGGCAGGATCATCAAGTTTGCAGACGACACCAAATTGAGAGGGATAGCCAATACTCCAGAGGACAGGAGCAGAATTCAAATTGAGAGGGATAGCCAATACTCCAGAGGACAGGAGCAGAATTCAAATTGAGAGAGATAGCCAATACTCCAGAGGACAGGAGCAGAATTCAAAACAATCTTGACAGATTAGAGAGATGGGCCAAAGCTAAGAAAATGAAGTTCAACAGTGACAAATGCAAGATACTCCACTTTGGCAGGAAAAACGAAATGTAAAGATACAGAATGGGGGATGCCTGGCTCGAGAGCAGTACGTGTGAAAAAGATATTGGAGTCCTCGTGGACAACAAGTTAAACATGAGCCAGGAATGTGATATGGCGGCAAAAAAGGCAATGGGATTTTGGCCTGCATCAATAGGAGCCTAGTGTCTAGATCTAGGGAAATAATGCTACCCCTCTATTCTGCTTTGGTTAGACCACACCTGGAATATTGTGTCCAATTCTGGGCACCACAATTCAAGAGAGATATTGACAAGCTGGAATGTGTCCAGAGGAGAGCGACTAAAATGATAAAGGGTCTGGAGAACAAGCCCTATGAGGAGCAGCTTAAGGAGCTGAGCATGTTTAGCCTGAAGAAGAGAAGGCTGAGAGGAGATATGATGATAGCCATGTATAAATATGTGAGAGGAAGCCACAGGGAGGAGGGAGCAAGCTTGTTTTCTGCTTCCCTGGAGACTAGGATGCGGAACAATGGCTTCAAACTACAAGAGAGGAGATTCCATCTGAACATGAGGAAGAACTTCCTGACTGTGAGAGCCGTTCAGCAGTGGAACTCTCTGCCCCGGAGTGTGGTGGAGGCTCCTTCTTTGGAAGCTTTTAAACAGAGGCTGGATGGCCATCTGTCAGGGGTGATTTCAATGTAATACTCCTGTTTCTTGGCAGAATGGGGTTGGACTGGATGGCCCATGAGGTCCCTTCCAACTCTTTGATTCTATGATTCTATGGTACAGAAGATCCAACATCCTTGCCAATTTGCTTCCGCGGTGATACGAGGCACATCTACACCGGAGCGTTAATGCTGCTTGATTCGATAGAATCCCAGGAGTTGTTGTCGGACATGTTTTTGAGCCTTTTCTGCCAAATTGTGTTAGTTCCAAACGACAACTCCGCTGATTCCATAGCATTGAACCCTGGGACTTCAGGAAACATCCTACATTTTTTTTTGCAAAGCAAGGATTTGGTTTTCTGTTCGTCTTCCTCTTTAGCTTGGTTCATCATCTATTTTTGATGACTTGCAGATGGCCTTCATTACCATCCTTGTTGGCTCGTGCATGATGTTGGAGCAAAGGGCAGTGTGTTTAAAGGCCAAACAAATTAACTCCTTCCATCCCAGGAGCGGAAATCGTACACTTGTGATGTGGCTTATCTTTGTGTCTTAATGGGAATGTGTGGGATTTTAAATGAAATGTGGGGCTATTTGGAAATGTAGGAACATAGCCGGCCCTTTTGGGACACATAGTGCATGCAGCTGGTCTTTCCCAGAAATGTGTAATGAGAGAGGAAGCCAGAGCTGGATATCAACAAGAGTTCATAACCTAATCCTTGAGAAAAGATGGGCTCCAGCTGCTTTGGATCTGACTTTCCAGAGACTGCTGGTCATTCCTTTTCCCCCGCAAGCCTGGATAATCTCAATTTTCAGCGATAGAAAACAATGTCTCCAAAATGCCATTTTCCATAGCTTAAGTCCTGGGAAAGAATTTCACTTTTTCAGATTTTCCACTTTTAGTCGCTTTCAGATTTTCCACTTTTAGTCGCTTTCAGATTTTCCACTTTTAGTCGCTTTCAGATTTTCCACTTTTAGTCGCTTTCAGATTTTCCACTTTTAGTCGCTTTCAGATTTTTCACTTTTAGTCGCTTTCAGATTTTTCACTTTTAGTCGCTTTCAGATTTTTCACTTTTAGTCGCTTTCAGATTTTCCACTTTTAGTCGCTTTCAGATTTTCCACTTTTTGTCGCTTTCAGATTTGTCACTTTTAGTCGCTTTCAGATTTTCCACTTTTAGTCGCTTTCAGATTTTCCACTTTTAGTCGCTTTCAGATTTTCCACTTTTAGTCGCTTTCAGATTTTCCACTTTTAGTCGCTTTCAGATTTTCCACTTTTAGTCGCTTTCAGATTTTCCACTTTTAGTCGCTTTCAGATTTTTCACTTTTAGTCGCTTTCAGATTTTCCACTTTTAGTCGCTTTCAGATTTTTCACTTTTAGTCGCTTTCAGATTTTCCACTTTTAGTCGCTTTCAGATTTTCCACTTTTAGTCGCTTTCAGATTTTCCACTTTTAGTCGCTTTCAGATTTTCCACTTTTAGTCGCTTTCAGATTTTCCACTTTTAGTCGCTTTCAGATTTTTCACTTTTAGTCGCTTTCAGATTTTCCACTTTTAGTCGCTTTCAGATTTTTCACTTTTAGTCGCTTTCAGATTTTCCACTTTTAGTCGCTTTCAGATTTTCCACTTTTAGTCACTTTCAGATTTTCCACTTTTAGTCACTTTCAGATTTTTCACTTTTAGTCACTGGGCCAGATCAACTACATCCAAGAGTAATAATAATAATAATAATAATAATAATAATAATAATACTTTATTTGTACTTTATTTGTCTCGGTGCGGCTTACATGAGGCCGAGCCCACAATACAATAAAAACAATAGCAATAAATAAAACTCATAAACAAAAAATAGCAATAAACATTAACAATAACACAACGACGTTTAAAAATCTATGGCAGGGCCAAACGTACTAATTAATTTTTTTTAAAAAATAATGCTGGGCATGGCCAGGTGACATATAAACAGGATAGAAATTTTGGAGAGGGATAGAGCATGTAGACAATCCTAGATCACTAAAAAGTGCATTTAGGGACATATTGCTGGGAGTTTCCTTATTCTGGGAAGGCACGCTGGAACAACCACGTTTTCAGGCTCCTCCTAAAGACTGCCAGTGTTGGGGCATGTCTGATATCCCTGGGGAGTGAGTTCCAGAGTCGAGGGGCCACCACCGAGAAGGTCCTGTCCCTCGTCCCCACCAATCGCGCTTGCGATGGAGGCGGGAGCGCGAGCAGGGCCTCTTCAGATGATCTGTGCGGTCATGAGTATTGAGGGAACTAGCGTTAAGGGAGAGGCAGTGGATGGGATCATACAAATTCCACACCAATGGAGAGAGAGTCAGGAACACTGGAGTGCTGGTGGTGGAGGAAACACATAAAATCGAAGATGAAATTGTCTCCGTATCAAAGCCTTCACTTGGGTGGTGGGCAGTGTGGTGTTTGTGGAGGACACTGGTAGGGCTCTTGGACATGTTCATGGTGCTCACTATAACTTGCAATGTCATTGGAGGGAGGACCATTGGTGTCTCCTCAGTGGGTTAAACCCCTGTGCCAGCAGGACTGAAGACCGACAGGTTCGCAGGTTCAAATCCAGGAAGAGGCGGATGAGCTCCCTCTATCAGCTCCAGCTCTTCATGCGGGGACATGAGTGAAGCCTCCCACAAGGATGACAAAAACATCAAAATCATCCAGGTGTCCCTGGGGCAACGTCCTTGCAGACGGCCAATTCTCTCACATCAGGAGCGACTTGCAATTTCTCGAGTTGCTCCTGACACGACCAAAAAAAAAAGCTGTAGCTGTTTGTGGAGGCAGGAATCGGTCTGTGTAAGTGGATACCCCAGCCACCCACACACAATTATTTTCACTTTTATTATGTGTATAGATGATGATGATGATGATGATGATGATAATCTTCTATATAAATAAAAATATTAATTTGTGGGATTAACAGAACTCAAAAACCATTGCACGAATTGACACCAAATTTGGCAGCAAAACACCTTCTAATCAGATCTATGTCTTTCAAACAAAAAAAAACCCGTAAAAAATGAAGAGGAAATAACTTAAAAATCCCCAAAAAGAAATATTCCTTAGAGAACATGCGCAAAAGCCCCTCTCCCTATTGCGCAAGAAGAATGAAGAACCAACCATTGTGAGGGAAGAGAAGCCTCGCCATGGAGTCCCTTTCCATGCAGGAAGGCAGAGTCCATTTTCTTTTGGGGAGGGGAGGGATTGAGGAAAGGAAAGAGGGAAGGAAGAAGAAGGCCTGGCCCAACGGAGGGGTGGGGGCCTGGCAAGACAAGCCCTGGCAGCAGCTGGAGCCACCGCAGCAGCTCCATGAGGCCCACGTGGCTACCAGGCAACTCTTCCCCCAAGACCAGAGGATCGCAAGGCAAGCCTGACTGCAGAAGCCATTGGGCGAAGGGAGGATGTGAACCATGAGAAGGCCAGCAATTCTCCCACTTGGGCTCCACATCCCCTCTCCCCCCCCCCCCCAAAAAAAAACCCCTTTAAAAACCCTTACAAACAGTCCCGGAGGAAGGAGGGAAAAGAAAGGGAAAGGAGAGAAGAAAGGAAGAAAAGGATTGGTGAAGAGAATATTATGAATGGAAGGAAAGGTAGAAGGAAAGAAAGAGGAAGGAAGGGAAAGGAGGCAGGGATGGGAGAGGAGAGGCAGGGAAGAGGCAGGGAAGGAAGGAAGGAAGGAAGGAAGGAAGGAAGGAAGGAAGGAAGGAAGGAAGAGGAAAACTGGTGAAGGGAGGAGAACAATATAGAATCAGAGAGTCCTAGAGTTGGGAGAGACTTAGTGGGCCATCCAGACCAACCCCATTCTGTGAAGAAGCAGGAAAATCACATTCAAAGCACCCCCAACAGATGGCCACCCATCCTCTGTTTCAGAGAGGCTTTTTTTGAGTGTTTTGGCCAGCATGAATATCACTGAAAAGCCTTGTAGCTTCAATGGCTGCTTCTCATTACTTTATTTTCCATACCACCTTGCACCTTAACAGCCTGGCTTCTACTAGCCCAGTGTTTCTCAACCTGGGGGTCGGGACCCCTGGGGGGGGGGGTCACCAAAGACCAAAACATCAAAGTGTTCTGTGTGGAAAGTTTGGCACAATTCTATCGTTTCTAGGTTCAGAATGCTCTCTGATTGTAGGTGAACTAGAAATCCCATCAACTACAACTTCCAAATGTCAAGTTCTCGTTTCCCCAAACTCCACCAGTGTTCACATTTCAGCATATTGAGTATTCCTGCCAAGTTTGGTCTAGATCTATCATTTTTTGCATCCACAGTGCTCTCGGGATATAGATGAACTACAACTCCCAAACTCAAGGTAAATGCCCACCAACATCTTCCAGTATTTTCTGTTGGTCCTGGGAGTTCTGTGTGCCAAGTATGGTTCAATTCCATTGTTAGTGGAGTTCAGAATGCTCTTTGATTGTAGGTGAACTATAAATCCCAGCAAATAAAACTCCCAAATGACAAAAATCACCTCCCCCATCAACCCCAACAGCATTCAAATTTGGGCATATTGGGTATTTTTGCCAAATTTGGTCCAATGAAGGAAAACACATCCTGCATGTCAGATATTTACACGATGATTCATAACAATATCAAAATTACAGTTGTGAAGTAGCAACGAAAATAATTTTATGGTTGTGGGTCACCACAACATGAAATGTATTAAGGGGTCACGGCATTAGGGGTGGTTGAGAACCACTGTTCTAGCCAGAAGGAAACCTTTGGTGGGAGGAGTTCCCGAGCCCAGATTGCTTCATGTCTGCAAATCCTGTTTTCTGAAGGCCACAACAACGCGTGGCTGGCAGGGGCGGCTCGTCCATTACGCGAAGTAAGCGGTGGCAGAACACTTTTTTTTTGCCAGGGGTGCAGAGGCGCCTCTGTAAATGCCCCTCGACCGCCACTTGAGGAGCGCCCCCTCAGCTCACAACAGCCCTAGCAGTCCGGGGGGAGCCTCGGCTTTCTTGCCTCGCTTCCCAAAGGGGCCGGGCCCTTGAGCCTCACCTAGCCCCTCTCGTTCCTGCTCCACCCGGCCACCGGGTGCGCGAGCAGAGCCGGCACTCAATTGTTCTCCGCGTTCGATCCCTTCCCCATGACCAGCTCCCTTTCCTGATTCCCCGGCGCTCCACCTGCCTCCTCTCCTCTCCCCAATCCGCGGGTGGGCCAAGGGGCAGAGCCGCCACACCTGGCTCGCTTCAGGTCTGGAGGCATGTCTGAAGACCCCAGCGTGCGCACCAAAAGTCACCTCTTCTCCTGACTTTCTCTTCAGCCATTGGGACCAAGAGAGAGAGAGAGAGAGAGAGAGCCCCTCCGGCTGGAGATATCTCCCACCTCCGCTCCCTCCTTTGTTTTTGCGCCTACCTTCAGGAAAGGTGGGCATCTCCACCTCTCTCTCTCTCTCTCTCTCTCTCTTGGTCCCAATGGCTGAGGAGAAAGTCAGGAGAAGAGGTGACTTTTGGTGCACACGCCTGGGTCTTCAGGCACGCCTCTGGACCCAAAGCTGGCCAGGCAAGGGAGCAAGTGCAGCAAGTGTAGTTACTGGGTTGTATAGTTCACCTACAATCAAAGAGCATTCTGAACTCCACCAATGATGGAATTGAACCAAATATGGCACACACAACTCCCACGACGAACAGAAAATATATATCAATGATTGGTTGCGCCAAAATACTGTTTGCTTACCGTTGAAAATTACCTAGCGCCGCCTCTGGTACAGCTAGTAATAATAATAATAAATCCTTATTTGTATCCTGCTTTTCTCCCTAAATAAATCATAAGACGAATACAGTTTGGCACCACTTTTAACTGCCAGGGCTCAATGCTGTGGCATCTTAGTTTTTTGATTTTGGAGAGGTGCTGGCACTTTTGGGCAGAGAAAGCAAAAGATTTTGTAAAAACTACAACTTCCGTGGTTCGACAGCATTGTTTCATGCTCTGCTCTTGCAAGGCTTTACAGCTTCGCAAAAGAAATGCCGTGTGTTTACTTTTTTCTTCTCTCCAAGTCTTCAAAAGTAAGTTGTCTGGCCACCCATTGTTGCGACAACGTGACTGGAGCCGGACGCAAAGAGGCTTGGCTCCTTATTAGCCCGGTCAGACCTTTGAAGTCCTTAATGAACTCTGGTCGCTCCAGGAAGAAAAAAAAGGAATTTGTATCACTCCTGCAGGCAAAATAATCCATTGTATTTTTGTGTTGTTGAAGGCTTTCATGCTTGGATTCACTGGGTTGCTGTGGGGTTTCCAGGCTGTCTGGTCTTGTTCCAGAAGCATTTTCTCCTGACCTTTCGCCCAGATCTATGGTAGACACTCAAAGGTTGTGAGGTCTGTTGGAAACTAGGCAAGTGGTGTTGATATATCTGTCGAATAATGTCCAGGGTGGGAGAAAAAACTGTTGTCTGCTGGAGGAATCCTTTGTTGGGAAGTGTTCGCTGGCCCTGATTGTTTCCTGTCTGGAATTCCGTTTTGTGAGTGTTGTACTTTACTTCCTGTACTGATTTTAGATGGTTTTTTAAAATCCTGATATCCAGATTTTATCCATTTTCATGATTTCCTCCTTTCTGTTGAAATTATCCACATGCTTGTGGATTTCAATGGTTTCTTTGTGACATGGTGGTTGTTAAAGTGGTCCAGCATTTCTGGATGGGTGAACTACAACTCCCAGAAAGGAAGTTCAGTTCCCTTCAAGCCCCTCCAGTAATCAAATTTCAGCATATTGAATCTGTGTGCCAAGTTTGGTCCAGATCCATCAGTGTTTGGGTTCTCAGTGCTCTCTGGATGTAAGTGAACTACATCTCCCCCAAATCAAGGTGGATTTTCCCCAAAGACCACTGGGTTTGGTTTTTGTTTTGTTTTTTGTTTGTTTGTTTTGCTGGCCATGGGGGTTCTGTGTGCCAAGTTTGGTCCAATTCCATCTTTGGTGGAGTTCATTGATTGCAGGCGAACTATAAGTCCCAGTACCTACAACTACAAAATGTCAAAGCCAATTCCGCTCAAAACCCATCAGTATTCAAATTTTGACATATTGGGTAGGCATGCCAAATTTGGTCCGGATCCAGCATTGTTTGGGTTCATAGTACTCTCTGGATGTATGTGAACTACAACTCCTATGAATCCCTCCAAAGACTTTCATAATTTTATTTCTTAGTTATGGGGGTTCTGTGTGCCAAGTCAGTTCCCCAACCATCTGAAGACGAGCATGCCCCCTCCCCCAACAAGGGATGGTAACTTATAGTTCTGCTAAGGACAAGGGTACCAGACTGCACAATAGGGTTAAGTCTTGGTCAATTTGCCAAGACACTAACAACAATGAGGACCCCACGAAACTTCGAGAATGGCTAGACCTTGGAGTCTCTGCCTCTCTCGAGAGAGAGAGAGAGAGAGAGAGAGAGCTGTAGTTTCCCCAAGGACCAAGGACCTGCCTCGTTCTCAGCTCTGCAGAACTCCATCCTTTGGCTCAGTGGAACTCCATTGATTCTTTGCATGACTTATTGGTTTCTGCTCCTATTCTGGACTTCACTCTCCCCAAGGACTCACTCTTTGCCCATGAACTTTCTTTAAAGAACGACTTATGAATTCATGCTGTGTCCTGATATCGTCTGCTTTTTATAATTGCTATTATTAATTCCTCTCTGGGGTCCTGGATGGGAATATACCTGCATATGATTTCCCTGTGTATAATTTCTATATGATTTTTATGTTTCCTTGTATTCCTGACCCTTTGCCCCCTTCTCCCTCCAAAGAAGTATGTCAGAGAACCACCTGGCCTTCAGAAACAGAAGCCATTAGCAATTACAGAAACCCCCCAGCCAAAGACACTCTTGCATGGATAATAGGAAAGGATTCTTATCTCTAGCATCGAAGATGGCCCACTAGAGTAAAGAATTGTTTGGCAAAGTTTCTATCACTCTTCAAGTAAGATAAAGGGAAATCTTCCCCTCTGCTTTTTGTTTACTTCCCATTGATAGCATTAACCCCAGGCTGCCATCATTGTTCTCCTGTCTCACAGCCAGGAAGGATCTGGATATTTTTACACATGTTGATTCACAACCCTCAAAACACAATAGGTCAGCCCTGCTTGAGCTTTTTGTCTCGCAGGCCACATGGCATTTCCTTTGTTTAAAGACTCCTTCACAGATTCCTTTGTGTTCTATCGTCCCGCCTCCATCTCTCCTGATTTGCTGTCGCCGCCAGGTGGCAGAGATCTCCCCATTGGATCCTACAGACCACTGGAGCTCCCTGATTGGTCCAGAGGCACCGGGGGCAGGAGGGCCGCCTCCCAGCTGTTTGCTCATCGTCCAATCACAGTGGAGGGCAGCAGGGAGGCCGGGGCGGGAAGTTTGAACTCTGCAATTTTGAATTTACTATAAATATGACTGCATTGGTGTATTCTCCTCGTGCTCTGCTGGCGAATGATTGCAGCTCTGCATCCTTTTCAGCTGAATCGCAAATAAAACCTTGATGGCTTTTCTTCAACTTGGTGAGACCTTTCATTGGGGAATCAGGAAAAATATTGGGTGCTTTTCTTCTCGCCATGGAAAAGAACTCTTTGATGAGTCTAATTGGTCTCTGCCTCCTGGCAAAGACCCCTAGATTTTAGCTCTAGATCACATCTTTGGGGGAGTTCAGAGTGCAGTTAAATAAAATAAAAATAGAGATAAAAATCCTAAAATCAAAAGGTGCTACATGTCAGAATGACCAGATTGCAGGTGAACTTTCAGTCCCGGTACTTACGATTCCTATAAATCAATGGTGAATTCTCTCCAAACCTCTCTAGTATGTTCAGTTGCTGATCAATTCCTCTGTTTGCTGCGTGCCATAGAAAAAATATAGGAAAGGCAGGGTCATGCAAATTCCACAGCAATGGAGAGAATCAGAAACACTGTGATGTCTGTGGTAGAGGAAACACAAAATCTAGAATGGAAATGTCCCCGTTTGAAAGCCTTCACTTGGATATTGGACAGGATTATGTTGGCGATACGGAAATTTCCCAAATAAATAAATAAACAGGGCATGCGGGGTCGAGACAGCCGCTCTGCTTATGTAAGGCTGCATTCCAAGGGTAGCAATGGACTCCGGCCGTAATCCCCAAATCAAGGGCTTTTCCTGTCTCGCTGGGATTGTCTCGGCTAAACTGGAGATGGAGAGACTAGTCGGGAAAATGCCAACATCTTGAGAAATGGTTGTACCCAAGGAGAGGTCGAGGGATTGTTATTTATTTATTTATCGTGTCATCGGCAACCATTGTATTACAATTCTAACAGAGCAAAACAAACACACAGATTAAAGAAAAAGGGAAAAAAACAGATTTTGCAAATTTGGTATTTGGTTAAATGTCCTTTGACCAGTCTCTGGCCACTTCGAGTGCCTCTGGGGTTGCCACAAGGAGGTTCTCCATCGTGCATGTGGCAGGGCTCAGGGTGCATCACAACAGGTGGTCTGTGGTTTGCTCTTCTCCGCACTCGCATGCCAAGGATTCCACCCTGTAGCCCCATTTCTTAAGATTGGTTCTGCATCTCTGCATTGAATCCAAACAAGACAGAGGTCCTACTGGTCAGTCATAAGGCCGAACAGGGTATAGGGTTACAGCCTGTACTGGACGGGGTTACACTCCCCCTGAAGTCGCAGGTACGCAGCTTGGGAGTGATCCTGGACTCATCGCTGAGCCTGGAACCCCAGGTCTCAGCGGTGGCCGGGAGAGCTTTTGCACAATTAAAACTTGTGCACCAGTTGCGCCCGTACCTCAGGAGGTCTGATCTGGCCACGGTGGTCCATGCTCTTGTCACATCCCGCATAGACTACTGCAACGCACTCTACGTGGGGTTGCCCTTGAAGACTGTTCGGAAACTTCAACTAGTCCAACGAGCGGCAGCCAGATTGCTCACCGGAGCGACAAAAAAGGGAGCCTACCACCCCCCTGTTATGTCAGCTCCACTGGCTGCCGATTCAGTTCCGAGCACAATTCAAGGTGCTGGTTTTGACCTACAAAACCCTGTACGGTTCCGGTCCAGTGTATCTCTCCGAACGTATCTCCCTTTACGTCCCACCCCAGACTCTGAGATCATCTGGGGAGGCCCTGCTCTCGACCCCACCACTCTCACAAGTGAGGCTGGTGGGGACGAGGAGCAGGGCTTTCTCAGTGGTGGCTCCTCACCTGTGGAACTCACTCCCGGGGGAAATCAGGGCAGCACCATCCCTCCTCGCCTTCAGGAGGAGGGTGAAGACGTGGTTGTGGGACCAGGCCTTTGGGCACCTTGGCAATTAAATCAGACAATCAGGCGAGTTAAGACCAGCAGGATTGATGAAATGGAATGTAAAATTAGATCTATGAGCGAAACGCTGACCATGTAAAAGGAGAAATTGGGTTTGTATTTGTTTTTATTGATTTTATTGATTTTATGACAATTAATGCATGCACTTTGTGAATTATATTATGATATGATGTAAGTTTATGTATGATTGTTTCATGATGCAGGCATCGAATGGTGCCTTTGCTTTTGTAAGGCCGCTCTGAGTCCCCTTCGGGGTGAGAAGGGCGGGGTAAAAGTACCCCAAATAAATAAATAAATAAATCTCGTGGTGCCAGAGCGCAGTCTGTTCAGCGCCTTCCAAGTCGCCCACTCTTCTGAGTGCCGAGGGGGGAGTCTGTCATCTGGTGTCACCCATGAATTGAGGTGCTGGGTTTGTGCCTGCCACTTTTGGACTCTCGCTTGCTGGGGTGTTCCAGCGAGTGTCTCTGTAGATCTAAGAAAACTATGTCTTGATTTAAGTCGTTGACGTGCTGGCTGATACCCAAACAGGGGATGAGCTGGAGATGTCTCTGCCTTGGTCCTTTCACTATTGGCTGCCACTTCCCGGCGGATGTCAGGTGGTGCAATACCAGCTAAGCAGTGTAATTTCTCCAGTGGTGTAGGGCGCAGACACCCTGTGATAATGCAGCATGTCTCATTAAGAGCCACATCCACTGTTTTAGTGTGGTGAGATGTGTTCCACCACACTAAAAGGGATTGTTATGATGGCATCACTAACGGAGTGTATCTCTCCTTCTCTCTAGCGAACCTTTGGCCGGAAACGCATGCCGCATCATAGAGGCTCGTTCAAGGATGGTGAGTATGAAGCCCTGGACATACGAGAGAGAAAGGGAATGTATTAAACACACAGCCAAAACTTTGTTGTTGCGGGACATCCTGCAGCACATTTTGCAATAGTTTTTTCAATTAATACTTCATTGAGTCTCAACCAATTCAACATAGAATCATAGAATCATAGAGTTGGAAGAGACCTCATGGGCCATCCAGTCCAACTCCCTGCCAAGAAGCAGGAAAATTGCATTCAAAGCACCCCTGACAGATAGCCATCCAGCCTCTGTTTAAAAGCTTCCAAAGAAGGAGCCTCCACCACACTCCGGGGCAGAGAGTTCCACTGCTGAACGGCTCTCACAGTCAGGAAGTTCTTCCTCATGTTCAGATGGAATCTCCTCTCTTGTAGTTTGAAGCCATTGTTCCATTGCGTCCTAGTCTCCAGGGAAACAGAAGTCCTCCCTGTGACTTCCTCTCACATATTTATCCATGGCTATCATGTCTCCTCTCAGCCTTCTCTTCTTCAGGCTAAACATGCCCATTTCCTTAAGCCGCTCCTCATTGGGCATGTTCTCCAGACCCTTGATTTATTTTAGTCACCCTCCTCTGGACACATTCCAGCTTGTCAATATCTCTCTTGAATTGTGGTACCCAGAATTGGACACAATATTCCAGGTGTGGTCTAACCAAAGCGGAATAGAGCATGGGGAGCATGACTTCCCTGGATCTAGACATTAGACTCCTCTTGATGCAGGGCAAAAACCCATTGGCTTTTTTTGCCGCCACATCACATTGTTGGCTCATGTTTAACTTGCTGTCCACGAGGACTCCAAGATCTTTTTCACATGTACTGCTCTCGAGCCAGGCATTGTCCCCCATTCTGTATCTTTGCATTTCATTTTTTCCTGCCAAAGTGGAGTCTCTTGCATTTGTCCCTGTTGAACTTCATTTTGTTAGTTTTGGCCAATCATCTCTCTTATCTGTCAAGATTGTTTTGAATCCTGCTCCTGTCCTCTGGAGTATTGGCTATCCCTCCCAATTTGGTGTCATCTGCGATCTTGATGATCATGCCTTCTAACCCTTCATTTAAGTCATTAATGAAGATCCTGAACAGGACCGGGCCCAGGACGAAGCCCTGCTGATGGCACTCCGCTCGTCACTTTTTTCCAGGATGAAGAAGAAGCATTGGGGAGAATCACCCTCTGGGTTCGTCCATTTAACCAATTACAAGTCCATCTCACCGTAGTTTTGCCTAGCCCACATTGGACTACTTTCCTTGCCAGAAGATCATGGGGGACCTTGTCGAAGACTTTACTGAAATCCAGGTACGCTACATCCACGGCATTCCCCGCATCTACCCAGCTTGTAACTCTATTGAAAAAAGATATCAAATGAGTCTGGCATGACTTGTTTTTGATAAATCTGTGTTGACTATTAGCGATGACCGCATTCGTTTCTAAGTATTTGCAGATAGCTTCCTTAACAATCTTTCTCAGAATCTTGCCTGGTATCGACGTGAGGCTGACCAGGGGGTAATTGTTTGGGTCATCCTTTTTTCCCTTCTTGAAGATTGGGACCACATTGGCCCTCCTCCAATTTGCCGGAACTTCTCCCGTTCTCCAAGAACGCTCAAAGATTGTTGCCAATGGTTCCAAAATGACTTCCGCTAGTTCCTTCAATACTCTGGGGTGTAGTTGATCTGGCTCTGGGGACTTGAACTCATTTAGAGTGGCCAGGTATTCCTGTATGACTTGTTTCCCAATTTGGAGTTGGATGTCCTCCAATCCCTCATCCACTCCATCTTGCTGAGGTTGAAGATGACTTTCTTTTTGTGAGAAGACCGAGGCAAAGAAGGCATTAAGTAGTTCTGCCTTTTCCCTATCCCCTTTCAGCATTGCCCCATCTTCTCCTCGAAGAGACCCTATCGCCTCCTTGTTCTTCCTTTTTCTACTGACGTAAGAAAAGAAGCCCCTTTTATTGTTTTTAATGTCCCTGGCAAGCCTGAGCTTGTTTTGTGCTTTTGCCTTGCAGACCTTTTCCCTACAGGAGTTGGCTTTTTCTTTTAATTCTTTTTTGGTGATTTCTCCCTTTTTCCACTTCTTGTGAATGTCTCTTTTGTGTCTTAGCATAGTTAAAAGTTCTTTGGACATCCATTCTGGCTTCTTTGCACTTGTCCTGTTTTTTCTCTTTGTTGGCACTGTTTGCAATTGCGCCTTGAGTATTTCACTCTTGAAAAACTCCCATCCATCCGTAACTCCCTTGTCTTTTAGTATCTGCATCCACGGAATGCTGCTCAGTATTCCTTCATTTTTCGGAAATGAAGTTTGTGACAGCCACAAAGACCAAGTTTCTGGAGTAGAACAACTACTTGCACACAATTAAATAACACTTTCAAACCAGGAACAGAACATTTTTTTCAAAATTTTGTTGCATCATTTATTTCCCCAAGTGCAAAATGATTCGTTTTCCTGTTTGTGAAGTTTAAGCATGTCTATACAAAGGCACAATCCATGAGATACTAATGTTTTTTGCTACACATCCGTTACAGCAATGTTTCTCAACTTGGGGATCGGGGCTGGAAGGAGGTTTGTGCCAGTAAGTCCCTTCAAGGCATAGGGTTCTTTGTGGGAGGTTTAGCCTAATTCTAATTCTACAATTGGTGGGGTTCAGAATGCTCTTTGATTGTAGGTGAACTATAAATCCCACTAACTACTCCCAAATGTCAAGGTCTATTTTCCCCAAACTCCACCAGTGTTCACATTTGGGTATATTGAGTATTTGTCCCAAATTTGCTCTGGATCCATCATTGTTTGAGTCCACAGTGCTCTCTGGATGTAGATAAACTACAACTCCAAAACTTAAGCTCAATGTCCACCAAACCCTTCCAGTATTTTCTGTTGGTCGTGGTAGTTCTGTGTGGGAAGTTTGGTTAAGTTCCATCGTTGATGGAGTTCAGAATGCTCTTTGATTGTAGGTGAACTGTAAATTCCACCAACTTCAACTCCCAAATGACAAAATCAATCCCCCCCCCCCCATTTGTGTCAATTTTGGTCCAAATTTGGTCCAGTGAATGAAAATTTATCCTGCCTTTGTCTGTGTATTTGTCTGTCATTGTTGTTCACTGTATAAAAGGCACTGAACGTTTGCCTTTCTCTGTGTATATTGTAATCCTCTCTGAGTCCTCTTGGAGGGATAAAGCAGAAGATAAATAAAGTGTATTATATTATTATCATTATTATTACCCTGCTAGCGAGTTGACTAGTAGTATAAAGGATGGATCTCTGTAATGCAAAATCCAGTGTACTCTAGAGATAAGTGAGCCATGGAATTGAGTGAAATGGGCAAGCAGCTGTCCCTCTGTGGTCTGGTGTCATTTGTCTGTCCTGGTTTCCATCTCCAGATCCCCGCTTGTACCAGGAGATCTGTGAAAAAGGCCTCAACTCTATCAGCCACGAGTCGGACGATGATCTTCTCGACATCCCGGAAGAGCCCCCAAGTTCAGACTCCATTATTGTGGTGAGCAATTATCGCCCTGCTCATGTCACCTGGAGCCAGCTCCCAGAGGTAAGGCAGCTGCCGCGAGGAAAGAATGAACCTTGACTTTTGCTTTGCAGCATCCCCCCCCCCCCCCCCCGGTTTAATATATCCATTCAAAGTACTGTATATACTCGAGTATAAGCCTAGTTTTTCAGCCCCTTTTTAAGGCTGAAAAATCTCCCCTCGGCTTAAAGTCGAGTCAATGTTATTTACTAGGCTTGGGTAACCACGGAAAAATTTGGTTCTAAACTCGTTTCGTTTTTAGGGGGCCCTTGCGTTTCGTTTTTTTAAAGAATTCCGAAATTTTACTTTAAAAAATTTCGAAATATATGAAATTTCGTAAAATTACGAATCGATTCGTTAATGGCGGACGCAATTGCGCAATATGCTAAAAAAAACTCTAAATGGGACAGGGGAAACTTCTGAAGCTTCCCTCTCCCTCTGTTGTTGACTGTTGGTGTGATAAAATAAACAACTATATTATATTATATTATATTATATTATATTATATTATATTATATTATTTATTTTGCTTGTATACCGCAGTTTCTCAGCCCGTAGGCGACTCAACGCGGTTCACAACAAGAGCAAAAAGACAATCCTAGCAATATACAATTTTAAACCATTAAGAGCATAATATACAAAGCAAAGACACATCAATAACAACACAATAACGTCTCGTAACTAGAATCGTGATCCAAATTCATCATCTATGATTCCGTTCCTATGTGCACCATATTCATTGCACTGTTTATCCGAATGCCTGTTCAAACAGCCAGGTTTTTAGTTTTCTTCGAAACACCATTAGCGTAGGAGCTGATCTAATGTCCATGGGAAGGACATTATATATGTATATTATATTATAATATTATAGTATTATATTATTGTATATTATATTATATTATTGTATATTATATTATATTATTGCATATTATATTATATTATTATATATATAATATATATAATATATTCTATTATATTATAATTGTACATTATATTTTAATATATTACATATATTATAATATACAATTATAATATAATACAATAATAATATAATATATAATATAATAATATAATATACAATACTATAATATAATAGTATTATAATAATATAATGTAATATAATATAATATGTACTGTATATTATATTATTATAATATTATTATATTATATTATTATATATTATATTATAATTATATATTATAAAATATAATTACGAAATTATGAAAATAATTACGAAAATTGGAAAAAAAATCGATTCTTAATTACTCCTCACACTATTCCTGCATGGCTCGATATTGGATCGTAAGCTAATTTAAATACGAATTAATAACGAATTACGAAATTAACGAACTGGATCGCCCAAGCCTATTATTTACTATTTTACTCTGTTATTATTATTATTTTATTGCATTTATTATTTTACTCTATTTATTATTATTATTATTATTACATTTATTATACTTTTATTGTTATTATAACAATTACTATTTTACCCTATTTATTATTGTTATTGTGTTACTGTATCTGGTTGTGGTCCCCAGGTTGTGCCAGTCAGCTTTCGTATGATATTATTTATAGCACCCAGTTTTTGCTTGATATTCAAGCAGTGCTTCTTGTAAGTCAGAGCACGGTCCAGCATAAGCAAACACGGGAAACTTGAATCATGAACTGGAGAATTCATGAAAGCAATCCTTATGGTGTTGTCTCCTCTGAGAGGCACCAAGTAAACACCACTTAATTTAAGCCCTAGCCCAACCAGGAAGACATGAAATCAACCCGAATGCACCTGGGCTTCAATACCTTCTAACAGAGTCTCTCAGAATGTCTAATTAATCTATCTTTGTCGAAGGCTTTCATGGCTGGAATCACTCAGTTCTTGTGGGTTTTTTCAGGCTATATGGCCATGTTCTAGAGGCATTTCTCCTGACGTTTTGCCTGCATCTATGGCAAGCATCCTCAGAGGTGAGGTCTGCTGGAACTGGGGAAAAAGGGGTTTATATATCCCTGTGGCGCAGTGGGTTAAAGCACTGAGCTGCTGAGCTTGTTGATCGAAAGGTCGCAGGTTCGATTCCGGGGAGCGGCGCGAGCTTCCGCTGTCAGCCCTAGCTTCTGCCAACCTAGCAGTTCGAAAACATGCAAATGTGAGTAGATCAATAGGTACCGCTCCGGCAGGAAGGTAACGGCGCTCCATGCAGTCATGCCGGCCAACATGACCTTGGAGGTGTCTACGGACAATGCTGGCTCTTCGGCTTAGAAATGGAGATGAGCACCACACCCCAGAGTCAGACATGACTGGACTTAATGTCAGGGGACTACCTTTACCTTATATCTGTGGAATGACCAGGGTGAGACACAAAGGGGCTTTTGTAAGTTGAGCTAGGTGTGAATCTTTCAACTGACCACCTTGATTAGCATACAATGGGCTGACTGTGCCTGGAGCAAACTCTTCTTGAAAGGTGATTAGATGTCCCTGCCTGTTTTTCTCTCTGCTGTTTTTGCTGTTGCAATTTTAGATTTTGTTCATTTTCATGGCCCTAATAAACCCCACTTGCCTTGTTTCCAACAGACCTCTCACACTCTGAGAATTCCTGTCGTAGATATGTGCAAAATGTCAGGAGAGAATTCTTCTGGAACATGGCCCGGCAGCCCAGAAAACTCACAGCAACCCAACACAGGTGTTGCTTCTGGACTTTTTGAGTCCAAGCCTCAAAGAGATTGGCGCCCACAGCTTTGTCTTACACTCAGATACCAAACTCTGAGCCAGTTAGCGCTAGAGTTTCTTGGGTCAATATTGACCCAATGGTCTCCCCACCCTTTCTATAGGTGTGACTTGGACTCTCTTTGGAAATTCCTTTAAAGAACTATTACTTTCGGAGGCAAGTACAACATTCAACAGGGACGTTGTGCCTTAAAGGGGTGGCGGCCACCGAGGCGCCTCTTCCCTGGCCCAGCCTTGCCTTTCCTCCCGGCCACGAAGTCCAAAGATGTCTTCCTGGGGTGGCATCATGCTCTGAGCAGGATCGATCATGTTTGCTGAGAGACAGCTCTGTTTTTATTGTTCCAGACAGACATAGGCAGGGTGGGTGAGATAACAGCGAGAAGGGAAACGCCCTGCAAGGAGCAGGGCAGTAATAAAATACCTTGCATGGTGAGTGGAGGTGGCTATTTAGTGCTCAGGAGAGGTTTTGCTACTGTTATGAATCGTAATGTAAATATGTGATATGCAGGATGCATTCTCATTCACTGGACCAAATTTGGCACAAAGACCCAATGTGCCGTCGTGCCTGGGGCTGAAAGTGAAAGAGACATTGTAAAGGAAATCAGCGACACACTAGGCAGGAAGGACAACTAAACAATCCCACCGCTGCCACCAGTGTAATAATGATCAACCGATACCTTGGCAGGGTGGACAGCTAATCTCACCGCTGCCACCAGTGTAATAAGGGAGATCAACACTACCTTGGCAGGAGGGATAACTAATCCTACCTCTGCCATCAGTGTGAAGGTTAACATTCAGCTGGACACTACTTTAACAACGATCACTGACTATAACAAGGGGGAAAGACTCTCTTATCCCACCTCAATACTATTCTTAAGTGACCAACTGTATTAACGTTGTTAATGACCGATGTATTTGGTAAATTCGCCGCCACCACCTCAATTATTGTCTGAGGAAAACTTAAGTGTGAATGTGAAATTGGTAAATTAGGTTTAAGCCCTTTGTTCTTCTTCCCTGGCTGCTTCCTTCGCTGACTGGACCGAAATTTAGTTTTCTTTAGGCTAGCTGAGATCTATGGAGTGTGACAGACCGAGGCAGACACCAGTTTAAGATGAAACTATAAACAGGTTTATTAAACTTGCTGAGCAAATCAACTCTTAAAAAGAGTGGTACAAAAGCGTAATGTGGTTTCTGAGGCTTAGCTGGTTTAGACAAGCAGTCTTTTCTTAAGACTATAACTTTTGTCCCCTGTGAGTTCCTTGTCTCACACTGGCCACTACACTGACACAGTGTGTCCTTGAGAACAGCCCACTGACTGCCTCACAGAGCAAAATAGGCTTTCCTTCACTGACCCTACTCTGTACAGTGAACCAGGAACCTCTGCCTATCCTATGCTCTAACTACAAGGCTCACTTCAAAAGTTCTCCCTGTCTAAATTCTTCACAGCTCCCTCTTCCTAAAATACTTCTTCACTCTACGATGTTTAAAGCTCAACTCCTCCTAGCTTGTCAAATAAGACAGCCTTTTTTCCCTCTCAAAGCTAACTCCTCCTCTGACTGCTCTAGCCAATCAGGAGCCGGCTGACTCCTCCCTCTTGCCTCTTAGCTCTCCTGCCTATCTCTGAACATGTCAGCTACTGTCTTCAGGCTTTGGCCTTCCTGGCAAAAGGTTAGATTCATGACAGACATCTTTTCCCCAGGGAGTTGCTTTTTGCCCTCCTTTAGGGAACTGGAACTCCCAAGGACCAAGATACAACAGATAACTCAAAATGGTATTTGTTGTTTCTGGGAGATTAAACTTGATATTTCAAAAGGGACAAAGAAAATATATGTTACAGTCTCTGAAGCCCTGGGTCCAAGGAGTTTTGCAGCTGAAAAGCTTTCCCTATTCCCTCTTTCCTCAATGGCTGTGAAGGTCAGAACAAACACAACCCCCAGTCCAACGGCCTATGTTGAAGGCACAGAGTCTTCCTTTTGATGCCAAAGGACTGGTTTGAGGATGCTTGGGTCTCCTCAACGTCGTCCAGGGTGAAATGGGCATGAAGTATGAGTCCCAAGGGTAAAAACCTGAGAATTGGTGATGAGAGGTAACTTAATTAAGGGCTTTAGAGCCAAGTCCTTTTTCACGTCCATCTGCTGAGATGTTTGATGGTGGACTGATTTTGCACAGGGTGTTCTTTGGGAAAATAGACCTTGACATATGCGAGTTGTAGTGACTGGGATGTATAGTTCACCTACAATCAAAGAGCATTCTGAACTCCACCAATGATGGAACTGAACCAAATATGGCACACAGAACTCCCACGACAAACAGAATGTATATATAAGTGATTGGTTTGGGGGGGGGGGGATACTGTTTGCTTACCATTGAAAATGGTACCTCTGAGAAGGAGAGGGTGGGGGAGTGATTTTGTAATTTGGGAGTTCTAGTTGCTTGGATTTATAGTTCATCTACAATCAAATAGCACTCTGTTTTGGAGCAAAGGGAGCACTAGATCAGTGTTTCTCAACCTTCCTAATGCCACAACCCCTTAACACAGTTCCTCGTGTGGTGGTGACCCCCAACCATGACATTATTCACGTTGCTACTTCATAACTTTCATTTTGCTACTGTTATGAATCGTCATATAAATATCCGATACGCAGGATAAATTTTCATTCACTGGACCAAATTTGGCACAAATACACAATACGCGCGAATTTGAATACTGCTTGGGGGGATTGATTTTTTCATTTGGGAGTTGTAGTTGGTGGAATTTATAGTTCACCTACAATCAAAGAGCATTCTGAACTCCACTAACGATGGAACTTAACCGAATTTCCCACACAGAACTCCCACAACTAACAGAAAGTACTGGAAGGGTTTGGTGGGCATTGACCTTGAGTTTTGGAATTGTAGTTCATCTATTTATTTATTTATTTACAGCTTTTCTATTCCGCCCTTCTCACCCCGCAGGGGACTCAGGGCAGATTACAGTGTACACATATATGGCAAACATTCAATGCCAATTTTTGACATACAAACATATACAGACAGACACAGAGGCTATTTAACTTTTTCTGGCCACCAGGGGAGCTGTCGCTTTTATTGTCCATCTGCGACGCTGATGAAGCACTTCTGCATTCCCCGCATGCTTCCCCGCTGGAATGCTTTTCTGGAGTCTCTGTGCACTGTGGACTCAAATAATGATGGATCTGGACTAAACTTGGGACGAATACTCAATCTACCCAAATGTGAACACTCATAGAGTTTGAGGAAAATAGACCTTGACATTTGTGAGTTGTAGCTACTGAGTTACTGAGATTTATAGTTCACCTAAAACCTTTTTGTTTTAGTGCCCATTTTCAAGAAGTCATAATGCCCCGCTGGTGTAGGTTGTTGCATTGGCAGCAAAGTATTGATGCCAAAGCTGGAATTGTGTTTGTCTTTTGCAGGTGCAGGAAGCAGGAATTCTGGATTCGATATCCCAAGAGGAACGCAAAAGGCAAGAGGTGAGGGAAGCTGTTAGAACAGGCAAACTTCGGCCTTCCAAGTGTTTTGGACTTCAGAGGGTTACTTACTAGGCCTGGGTAACAACGCAAAAATTTGTTTCTAAAATCGATTTGTATTTGGGGGGTTTTTTTGTTTCGATATTTAAAATAATTACAAAATGTTCCCTTAAAAAAGTTCGGTATTTACGAAATTTCGTTAATATTTACAAAACATTTTGTAAAGATGGCGCCCTTTTTTTCAATATTTTTTAAATATTTTTTTAATTTAATTATTAATTTAGTAGAATAGGGAGGAGAAATTATTATTAAGGAGGGAAGGCAGGCACTCACTCTGGCGGGCCCTCTCGCTCGCCGCTCGCCCTCTCGCTCGCCTCTCGCTCGCCGCTCACCCTGCTGCTCGCCCTCTCGCTCGCCCTCTCGCTCGCCGCTCGCCCTCTCGCTCGCCCTCTTGCTCGCCGCTCACCCTCTCGCTCGCCCTCTCGCTTGCCGCTCGCCCTCTCGCTCGCCCTCTCGCTCGCTTGCTCAGCCGGCGCCTTCCCCGCCCTCTCCTCCTCCTCCTCCTCCTCCTCCTCTTTCAGGCTCTGCCTCTGACTGGCTAAGAGAGGAGAGAGAGGAGAGCTCCCAGCAAGCATCGCCAGGCGGCCATCTTACGTATTTCCGAAATGGACGGAAATACAAAATTTTTTGGCGCCTGCCGTTTCGATATTTAAAAACACTTCCGGGTTTAAAAATAAGTTTTGTAATCGTTTTGTAATTGCTAAAATTAACGAATATTTAACGAATTACAAAATTAACGAACGAAACCACCCAGGCCTATTACTTACATATGAGCAGTGTTCATTCAAGATTTCCCTTCACCCACTTCTATTTATCACAGGATGCCGAACTTGCACATGTGTAATGATATAAGTCTCTATTTATTTATTTATTTGCAGCTTTTCTATTCCGCCCTTCTCACCCCGCAGGGGACTCAGGGCGGATTACAGTGTACACATATATGGCAAACATTCAATGCCAATTTTTGACATACAAACATATACATATACACAGAGGCTATTTAACTTTTTCTGGCCGCCAGGGGAGCTTTCGCTTTCATCGTACATCTGCGATGCTGATGAAGCACTTCCGCATTCCCCGCATGCTTCCCCGCTGGAATGCTTTGCTGGAGTCTTCTTTATGGCCTCATAAATCAGTTAATTTAGCCTCCCCACACTTTAAGGTGGTACCTTATTTTCCTACTTGACAGATGCAACTGTCTTTCGGGTTGCAAAGGTCGACAACAGGCTACACAATTGGTTGGAAACCCACCCCAACCCAGGCTGGCTTCGAACTCATGACCTTTTGGTCGGAGTGATCTTAATGCAGCTGACACTCAGCCAGCTGCGCCACAATCCTGGTACTAATACTCCTCTGTTGTGTCAGTTCCACTGGCTGCCAATCAGCTTCCGAGCACAATTCAAAGTGCTGCTGTTGACCTATAAATCCCTAAACGGTTCCGGCCCAATTTACCTGTCCGAACGGATTCTTCCCATGAACCATCAAAGTTGTTAAGATCTTCTGGAGGGGCCCAGCTTTGGTCCCATCTCATTTGCAATCGCGTCTGGTGGGGACGAGGGACAGGGCCTTCTCGGTGGTGGCCCCTCGGCTCTGGAACTCCCGATGGAGATTAGATCTGCCTCTTCCCTCCTGACTTTTAGAAAGCTGGTAAAATCATGGCTTTGGGATACTGCATTTGCAGAATGTTGACAGAGTCAATAACTGCTGACCTTACTGCCGGATGGCGATGAATTTGTGATTTCACTTTGACAAACTGACTTTTTTGCAATTTGTATGAACTGTATTTTAATGTATTTTATATTGATGCTGTATATTTGTTTTTATCTTATTGTATTGAATCCTCTGTTGTTAGACGGCCTGAGTCCCTCTCCGGAGTTCGAGAACACCGGGTTATAAAAACTCTAAATAAATAAATAAATAAATATTATTATTAACCCACTGCGCTAACGTAGCCCCCTCCATTATTTTCATTATTATTATTAATAACTAGCTTTACCCGCCACGGCCTGGCTTCGAACTCATGACCTTTTTGGTTAGAGCAGTGGTTCTCAACCTTTCTAATGCCGCAACCCCTTAATACAGTTCCTCGTGTGGTGGTGACCCCTCAACCATAACATTACTTTCGTTGCTACTTCATCACTGTAATTTTGCTATTGTTATGAATCGTAATGTAAATATCTGATATGCAGGGTGTATTTTCATTCACTGGATCAATCTGGGCACAAATACCTGATACACCCAAATCTGAATACCGGTGGGGTTGGGGGGAGTCATTTATCATTTGGGAGTTGTAGTTTCTGGGATTTATAGTTCAGCTACAATTAAAGAGCATCCTGAACTCCACCAATGATGGAATTGAACCAGATTTGGCACACATAACTCCCATGAACAAGAGAAAATACTGGCAGGGTTTGGTGGGCATTGACCTTGAGTTTTGGAGTTGTAGTTCACCTACATCCAGAGAGCACTGTGGACTCAAACAATGGTGTGAGGAGTAAACTAAACTTGGCATGAATACTCCATATGCCCAAATGTGAACACTGGTGGAGTTTGGGGAAAATAGATTTGGCACATATAACTCCCATGAACAAGAGAAAATACTGGCAGGGTTTGGTGGGCATTAACCTTGAGTTTTGGACTTGTAGTTCACCTACATCCAGAGAGCACTGTGGACTCAAACAATGGTGGATCTGGACTAAACTTGGCATGAATACTCCATATGCCCAAATGTGAACACTGGTGGAGTTTGGGGAAAATAGACATTGACATTTGGAATTTGGAATTACTGGGATTTATAGTTTGCGTACAATCAAAGAGTTTTCTGAACTCCACCAACGATAGAATTGGGCCAAACTTGACACACGAAACCCCCTTGACCAACAGAAAATACTGTGTTTTCTGATGGTCTTCGGTGACCCCTCTGATGCCCCCTTGCGACCCCCCCAGGGGTCCCGACCCCCAGGTTGAGAAACGCTGGGTTAGAGTGATCTTAATGCAGCTGACACTTAGCCAGCTGTTCCACAATCCCGGTGAATATGAGGAAGAACTTCCTGACGGTGAGAGCCGTTCAGCAGTGGAACTCTCTGCCCTGGAGTGTGGTGGAGGCTCCTTCTTTGGAAGCTTTTAAACAGAGGCTGGATGGCCATCTGTCAGGGGTGCTTTAAATGCAATATTCCTGCTTCTTGGCAGAATGGGGTTGGACTGGATGACCCATGAAGTCTCTTCCAACTCTAGGATTCTATGATTCTATGAATCAAAACTTCCAAGAACTTAAAATTTAAAAATTAACTGAAAACAGGACTTGATAGCCTTACTCTTACACAGTGTTGCCTGGTCTGAATTTTCAACAAGACACTCTCTAATTTAAGAGCTGTAAAACATGAAGGCATTTCTTTGACCTTGACTTTCTGGCTTGTGAAACCTTCTTGAAGGCTTGGGAGAAATTCCTCTCAGTTGCGTCATGAAATATAGAATCATAGAATCAAAGAGTTGGAAGAGACCTCATGGGCCATCCAGTCCAACCCCATTCTGCCAAGAAGCAGGAATATTGCATTCAAATCACCCCTGACAAATGGCCATCCAGCCTCTGCTTAAAAGCTTCCAAAGAAGGAGCCTCCACCACACTCCGGGGCAGAGAGTTCCACTGCTGAACGGCTCTCACAGTCAGGAAGTTCTTCCTATAAATCCTATCAAACTCTACAATACGATGGGTCGCTTTAGGAGCCTTACGGTGTATCTGCTCTCCTTTATTGATGCCATGGATTTGTCATTCACAATGCAAGATCAAGAGAAAATCCCTCCCAAGTCCCAGGATGTTTCGCCTCTCTTAATATTGACCCCTTCCTGTTGTGTTTTTGTTTTGCAGGCAATTTTTGAGATTGTGACTTCGGAGTATTCCTACATGAGGAGCCTGGAGATCCTGGTCAACCACTTCTTGAAGTCCGAGGGACTGAAGGAGACCATGACCCAGACGGACCACCACCACCTCTTCTCCAACATCGGGGACATCTTGGCGGTCAGCAAGAAGTACGTCTCAAGGGGAAGAAGCTTGGGATAACGTTTTGGGAAGCAGTTTGGAATGTCAGGTGCAAACTAGAGAAACCTGCATTCAGATGGCTCATTAGCTTGAAAGTGGGCAAGTCATTTGACTCTGCATATTATTATTTTTGTTGTTGTTTATTATGTTTATTTATTACTAGCTTGGGTACCTGGCGGCTTACAAATAAAAAGTAAATACAATATATTATATTATTATCATAGCACAATATTAATATTATATATTACATTGTACTATAACATTATCCTGTAATATTATTAGTTATATTACATTTAATATAAAATAGATAATAATATCATATTATTAGTAGTAGTATAGATGAAGCTCTCTGTCCCTTCTGGCAGTGGCTGGTCATTTGTGTAGATGTTGAACATGGATGGGGCAAGCACGCTCCCCTGAGGCAGGCCGTTCTTCTGTTTCCGCCATCTGCTTCACTGGCCCTGGAACTGATGATCGTGCCATTACTGCTCAAGCAGGGAGCTTTGAGATGGTTGAACAGAAGCTCTCTGAAGCTCTAGGTGCTCCTACTGCCTATTACAGGGAAAACCAACTGATCCCCAACCCATCTAAAAAACAGATTGCCTTTCATCTCAAGAACAGACAAGCATCCCGAGCTCTGAAGATCACCTGGGAAGGAATCCCACTGGAGCATTGCAGCGCACCCAAATATCTGGGAGTCACTCTGGACCGTGCTCTTACCTACAAGAAGCACTGCCTGAACATCAAGCAAAAAGTGGGTGCTAGAAACAATATCATACGAAAGCTTACTGGCACAACCTGGGGATCACAACCAGATACAGTGAAGACATCTGCCCTTGCGCTGTGCTACTCTGCTGCTGAGTATGCATGCCCAGTGTGGAACACATCTCACCACACTAAAGCAGTGGATGTGGCTCTTAATGAGACATGCCGCATTATCACAGGGTGCCTGCGCCCTACACCACTGGAAAAATTACACTGTCTAGCCGGTATTGCACCACCTGACATCCGCCGGGAAGTAGCAGCCAATAGTGAAAGGACCAAGGCAGAGACATCTCCAGCCCATCCCCTGTTTGGGTATCAGCCAGCACGTCAACGACTTAAATCTAGAAATAGTTTTCTAAGATCTACAGAGACACTCACTGGAAAACCTCAGCAAGCGAGAGTCCAAAAGTGGCAGGCCCAAACCCAGAACCTCAACCAATGGCTGATACCCAATGAGAGACTCCCCCCTGGGCACACAGAGGACTGGGCGACCTGGAAGGCACTGAACAGACTGCGCTCTGGCACCACGAGATGCAGAGCCAACCTTCAGAAATGGGGCTACAAAGTGGAATCCTCGACATGCGAGTGTGGAGAGGAGCAAACCACTGACCACCTGCTGCAATGCACCCTGAGCCCTGCCACATGCACAATGGAGGACCTTCTTGCAGCAACACCAGAGGCACTCCAAGTGGCCAGATACTGGTCAAAGGACATTTAACCAACTACCAAACTCACAAATTTTGTAATCTGCTTGTTTGCTTTGTTCTGTTAGAAATGTAATATAATTTGACTGGTTGTTCTGACACGACAAATAAATAAATAAGTAGTAGTATATTGTATTGCATTATAATATTATCAATTATTATCACACATCATGCCAAGTTGACCCCGAAAAACTCCATCAGTACTTAAAATGTTAGGCAAATTTGCTCAAGATTTATCATCGGTGGAGTTCAGTGTGCTCTTTGGCTGTAGGGTAAACTACAACTCTCACTATGGTGAATCAGTTCCTTCAAACTCCTCCAGGAGGTTGAGTTAGTCATTGGGGTTCTGTGTGCCAAGTTTGGTACAGGTCCATCATCGGTGGAGGTCACTGGATGTGGGTGAACTAGAACCTGCAAAAGTAAGGGCAGTTCCATTCATCCTCCACCCCCCAGTAATCAAATTTCAGCATATCAGGTCCAGATCCATTGGTATCTGGGTTCACAGTGCTCTCTGGATGTAGGTGAACTACAACTCCCCTAAATCAAAGTGAATTTTCCCCAAAGACCTCCAGTATTTTTTGCTGGTCAAGGGGGCTCTATGTGCCAAGTTTGGTCCAATTCCATCTTCGATGGAGTTCAGAGTAATTGATTGCAGGTGAACTATAAATCCCAGTACCTACAACTCCAAAATGGCCAAGTCAATTCCTCTCAAAACCCAGCAGTATTCAAATTTGGGCATATTGGGTATGCATGCCAAGTTTGGCCCAGATCCATCGTTGTTTGGGTTTATAGTGTGTTCTGGATGTAGGTGAACTACAACTCCTATAAATCTCTCCAAAGACCTCCAGTATTTTTTATTATTCTGTTTTGTGGGTTCTGTATGCCAAGGGAGTTCCAGGTCCATCATTGCTGGAGTTCAGAGTGCTCTCATATTGCAGGTGAACTATACATCCCAGTACCTACAACTCCTATAAATCATGAATTCTCCCCAAACCTCTCTAGTATGTTCAGTTGCTGATCAATTTCTCTGTTTGCGGTGTGCCATAGAGAAGAATAGGAAAGGGTTGAGGGAGAGGCAGTGGGTGGGGTCATGCAAATTCCACACCAATTGAGAGAGTCAGAAACACTGTGATGCCTGTGGTGGAGGAAACACAGAAAATCTAGGATGGAATTGTCCCCTTATGAAAGCGTTCGCTTGGGTGGAGGGCAGTGTGGTGTTTGTGGAGGACATTGGCAGGGCTCTTGGACATGTTTACGCTACTCGCTATAACGTGCAGTGTCATTGGAGGGAGGGCCATTGGTGTCTCCTGGGTAGTGGGAGCCATAGCTGTTGGTGGAGGCAGGAGCTTGTCTGTGTAAGTGGACACCCCAGCCTTGAGTATTTTCTGTTGGTCATGGGGGTTCTGTGTGGGAGGTTTGCCCCAATTATGTCGTTTGTGGCATTCAGAATGCTCTTTGGTGAACTATACATCCCAATAACTACAAATCCCAAATGTTAAGGTCCATTTCCTCCAAACTCCATCTGTGTTCATATTTGGGCATATGGAATATTTGTGCCAAGTTTGGTCCAGATCCATCATTGTTTGCGTCCACAGTGGTCTCTGGATGTTGATGAACTACAACTCCCAAACTCAAGGTCAATGCCCACCACACCCTTCTTGTGTTTTCTGTTGGGCATGGGAGTCCTGTTATGCCACGTTTGGTTCAATGCCATAATTGGTGGAGTTCAGAATGCTCTTTGAGTGTAGGTGAACTATAAATCCCAGCAACTACAACTCCCAAATGACAAAATCAAAAAAAAATTGAATGAAGGACATACATTGGGTTGTTAGGTGTATGCTGTCCAAATTTGGTGTCAATTGGCCCACTGGTTTTTGAGTTCTGTTAATCTCACAAACGAACATTACATTTTTATTTATATCTATATAAATAAAAATGTAATGTTTGTTTTTGATACCATCAGAACTCAAAAACCACTGAGGGAATTGACACCAAATTTGGACACAAGACACCTAACAACCCAATGTACGTCCTCCACTCAAAAAAACTTGATTTTGTCATTTGGGAATTGTTTTTGCTGGGATTTATAGTTTACCTACAATCAAAGAGCATTCTGAACTCCACCAATGATGGAATTGGGCCAAACTTAGCACACAGGGCTCCCATGAGCAACAGAAAAAACTGGAAGGGTCTGGTGGACATTGACCTTGAATTTGGGAATAATAATAATCTTTATTTATACCCTGCCACCATCTCCCCAGTGGGGACTCGGAGCAGCTTACATGGGACCAGGTCCAGACAACATATTACAGCAATAAAATCAAAGCATAAACAACAGACAACAACAACAACATCAGAATACATTAATTTAAAACTCACAAAACACATAGAGTTGTGAGGCTGAGCTTCCCATTTGGGGGGCACGAACTCCAGTAGCAGAAAAACGTTGAGGGGTGCAAAATGTCATGAAGTGCATCTACTCACCAAAGGCGCAGCGGAAGAGCCAGGTTTTAAGGTTCTTTTTTAATGTTTCTAGTGTAGGGGCTTTCCTGATCTCTCCAGGTAAAGAGTTCCAAAGTTGGGGAGCCTCCAGAGAAGGAGCCTTCACCACACTCCAATGAAATAATGTTACCAAGTTCTGCTTTATATCATTGTCTTCCCTTTCCCTTTCTTTTGCGTGTCTCCAGCTTTTTTGAGGACTTGGAAAAGAGGCACCAGGAGAACGTCCTGATCCCAGACATCAGCGACATTGTGGCGGCTCACGCCAGCGACCATTTCAATCCATACGTCATCTATTGCTCCAATGAGGTCTACCAGCAGAGGACCCTTCAGAAGCTCTTGTGAGTGGCCCACTTGTTCCAAATTATTCTTACAGAGGGCATTCAATAAAGATTTCCCCTGACCCACTTCTATGTGTTACAGGACTCTGAAACTGCACATGTGTAATGATAGAAGTCTCTATAGGTAATGTGCCAATTTACAACTCAGAACTGAAAATGCTCTTGATGTTACAGGTGCCGAAGTGGTGTGAGGTTTGAGACTGGACCCACTGGAATACAGAGCAGCCACCAAGTTCCTTTCCTTGAAGGGAAGGAGACGTTTGATGAGATGAAAGAGGTTGATGTTGATGATTCCCCATCATATGATGTAGTCAAGAATTGGCATGATCAGTTCAAATGTGGTCGGACTTCAGTGGAAACAGCTCCAATTCCAGGGTGACCCCACTCTGCTATTGATGAACACACCATCCAGCAAGTGGAGGTCGCCATTTTGGAAAATTGCCACCTCACCATTTGCCACCTAGCCTAAAATGTCAAGATGAGTATGGGCTCAATGGAAGAAATCATGAGAAACTATCTTCACTTGCATAAGGTATCTGCTCGCTTGGTCCCCCAGTTGCTCACACCTTTCCAAAAGCAGGAACAAGTTGAATGCTCTCCAGCTCTCTTGACAACGATGTGCCATGGAAACCAGGAGGATTTTTTCCACAGACTGATCCCACAAGAGGAAAGCTGGGTCCATCACTCTGATCCTGAGACTCAAGTCCAGTTGATGGAATGGAAGCATCCTGACTCACCGCCTCCAAAGAAGGCACGTGCCCAACTCTTGGCAGGCAAGGCCATGCTTACAGTATTTTGAGACCAGCACGGAGTCATATGGTTGGATTTCCTAGTAAAGGGGACCATGATCCCTGGGACAGACTAGTTTGGAAAGAACACGACCAAAGCCTCCTGAACCACAGCTCCATTGTGGCCAAAGAGGCTCTCTCACAAATCCAGCAACAACAAACCAGGGCTGAGTTTGCAGCAATGCCATCAGCCAACAAAAAAATAACAAAGCCAGCGGACCTGATGGGATCCCTGCTGAAATATTTAAAGAGGGAGGACCTGAGCTGACACAACAACTCCACCAGCTCATAGAAAAAATGTGGGTGACTGAGAAAATCCCAGCAGAATTCAAGGATGCCACCATTATCACCCTCTTCAAAAAAGGGGAAAGAACAAACTGCGGAAACTATTGAGGTATCTCCCTCCTAACCTCCACTGGGAAAATCCTCACAAGAATCCTTGCAAACCGCCTTCTACCCCTCTCTGAAGACACCCTCCCAGAATCCCAGAACGGCTTCTGCCCCTCCAGAAGAACCGTGGACACGATCTTCACTGCACGACAGCTCCAAGAAAAATGCAGGAAACAAAATCAACCTCTGTACATGGCATTCATTGACGTCACAAAAGCATTCGGCACAGAGAATTGCAGCGCTCTCTGGACCATCCTCCAAAAAATCAGGTGGCCTAACAAATTTGTGAACATCCTGCGGCTCTTCCGTGATGACATGATGGCAACAGTCTTGGACAGCAGTGGCTCCCAAAGTGACCCATTTAAAGTGGAATCAGGTGTCAAACAGGGATGTGCAATTGCCCCAACCTTATTCTCCATCTTCATCGCTATGATACTTCATCTTGTTGATGGGAAGCTTCCCACCGGAGTGGAAATCATATATTGGACAGATGGCAAGCTGTTTAACCTCAGCAGACTGAAAGCCAAAACCAAGATTACAACAACATCTGTTATAGAACTCCAATATGCTGATGACAGCATTGTCTGTGTGCATTCAGAAGAAGAAATACAAGCCACTCTAAACACCCTCGCAGAAGCTCGGCCTGTCATTGAACATAGAGAAAACCAAAGTGCTCTTCCAGCAGTCACCAGCCTATTCGTCTGCAATGCTAGAGATACAGCTGAATGGTGTAACATTAGAAAATATTGATCATTTCCACTCCCTTGGCAGCCACCTCTCCACCAAAGTCAACATTGACACTGAAATACAACACCGCCTGAGCTTTGCGAGTGCAGCTTTTTTTCCGAATGAAACAGAGAGTGTTTGAGGACCAGGACATTCATAGGGATACCAAGGTGCTTGTTTATAAAGCTATTGTCCTCCCAACCCTGATATACACCTGCGAGATGTAGACTGTCTACAGAGGTCACATGCAATTCCTGGAATGATTTCATCAGCGCTGCCTCCAGAAAATCCTGCAAATCTCTTGGGAAGACAAGCAGATAAGTGTCAGCGTGTTGGAAGAAGCAAAGACCACCAGCATTGAAGCGATAGTCCTCCGCCATCAACTCCGCTGGACCGGCCACGTTGTCCGGATGCCCGACCACCGTCTCCCAAAGTAGTTGCTCTACTCCGAACTCAAGAATGGAAAATGGAATGTTGGTGGGCAGGAAAAGAGTTTGAAAGACGGGCTCAAAACCAACCTTAAAAACTCTGGCATAGAGAAGATGCAAATACTAAAGGTGCAAAAATTGGAAAATATGAATACAAAATAAGAGCTTTTGCTGATGACTTGCTAGTTATTGTAGAAGACCCAATTAACAACTTTCAAAATTGGATTAAAGAAATACATGAATTTGGAAAGGTGCAGGCAGGCTTCAAAATGAATAAAGGGAAAACTAAAATACTCACTAAGAATGTACATAAGGACAAACAACAAAGAATTGCGAAGAATACAGGAATGGAAATAGTAAAGACATTAAGATATTTAGGGATTTGGCTGTCGGCGAGAAATGGTCAACTTTTGAAGAACAACTATGAAATGACCTGGAATAATATACAGAAAGACCTTAAGAAATGGGAATTTTTGAACTTATCCTTATTAGGTAGGATCTCCCTTATAAAAATGAATGTTGGTTGGGAGTGGGTGTCAATCTATCTTTCCTACTTTACTATCAAATATTCCCCCTCTTTCCATGTAATTCTAGAAAACTTTAATAAAAATCATTTTTTAAAAACTCTGGCATAGACACTGAGAAGTGGGAAGCCCTGGCCCTTGAGCACTCCAGTTGGAGGTCAGCTGTGACCAGCAGTGTTGTAGAATTTGAAGAGGCATTTACTTAAAAAGATGGGGAAAGTGTGTGTCCCGAGGTGGCAACGATGGAGAGAAGGACTCATAACTGGACCAAGTTTCATTGCTCTCAATCCACAGGAAGTGGGTCAGGGGAAATCTTTCATGAATGCCCGTCATATGTAAGTATTCCCCATATCCGGACCTAACACTGTGTCCCTGTATCATTTCAGAGCCACAAATCCAGCCTTTAAGGAGACCTTGAAGCAGATTGAGCAGAAACCAGAGTGTGGCAGCCTTCCTTTGATCTCGTTTCTCATCCTCCCCATGCAGAGAGTGACCCGCTTGCCTCTGCTCCTCGATGTGAGTAAACACAATGGGGCTTCGAATATTGCTTTTGAAAAGGAAATGGTTACATCGCCCTTACTGTAAAAACTCCATTGTAATTCATACAATAACTTCACAGTGGTCTTCAAATTAGTGGATTTTTCAGCCTCAGTGGAAATATTGTAATATGCACTTGTACCTTTGAATCTTAGTGTCCAGGAAAGCAGAGAGCAAGCCTCTTCCTGATGCAGCCTGTGATTTGAAAATATCACATTGCATGTCTTCCTTGCTTTCAGACTGTTTGCCAGAAGACACAGATGTACACTCCGGCTTACGAGGCTGCCACTCAAGCCCTGAAGGCCATAAGTAAGGTAAAAGTCTTGAAACGTTAGATATTCCAGCTTGGGCTCATTGCGGCACTTTGCTTAGTAAGTTGTGTGGGATTTGCATTTAGATGCAAGGCTTGTAGATAATATGTCTGATGTTCAAATGTCCTTTAGCCTCTAATATAACATACTTTATTTATATGAGCAGATTACATATATGGCAATTATGCAATTAACAACAAAGACAGACAGTACACAGACAGAGGCAAAGGCTTCCCCCTTTCCATCTCGGGCATCTGGAGGCTGTGCTCAACTTCAGTCATGGGGATGCAAACATTCAGTGTCATTATACAATTAACAACAAAGACAGACAGTACACAGACAGAGGCAAAGGCTTCCCCCTTTCCATCTCGGGCATCTGGAGGCTGTGCTCAACTTCAGTCACGGGGAGGCAAACATTCAATGCCATTATGCAATTAACAACAAAGACAGACAGTACACAGACAGAGGCAAAGGCCTCCCCCTTTTCATCTTGGGCATCTGGAGGCTGTGCTCAGCTTCAGTCACGGGGAGGCAAACATTCAATGCCATTATGCAATTAACAACAAAGACAGACAGTACACAGACAGAGGCAAAGGCTTCCCCCTTTCCATCTCGGGCATCTGGAGGCTGTGCTCAACTTCAGTCATGGGGATGCAAACATTCAGTGTCATTATACAATTAACAACAAAGACAGACAGTACACAGACAGAGGCAAAGGCTTCCCCCTTTCCATCTCCGGCATCTGGAGGCTGTGCTCAACTTCACTCTCGGGGAGGCAAACATTCAATGCCATTATATAATTAATCAACAAAGACAGACAGTACACAGACAAAGGCTTTCCCCTTTTCATCTTGGGCATCTGGAGGCTGTGCTCAACTTCACTCTCGGGGAGGCAAACATTCAATGCCATTATGCAATTAACAACAAAGACAGACAGAACACAGACAGAGGCAAAGGCTTCCCCCTTTCCATCTCCGGCATCTGGAGGCTGTGCTCAACTTCAGTCACGGGGAGTCATTGCCATTATACAATTAACAACAAAGATAGACAGTACACAGACAGAGGCAAAGGCTTCCTTTTCATCTCCTGCATCTGGAGGCTGTGCTCAACTCCAGCCATCGGGAGGTGCTCTTGTTCCATTTTCAATGCCGAGAAGCCTGTTGTCAGTGGACACCTTCTTGATCCAATTGCCGGCATGTCTGCATGGATGCCTTTTACCTCCCTGCCAAAGCAGTACCTATTGATCTACTCACATTATTATTTTCGAGCTGCTAGATAGGCAGAAGCTAGGGCTGATGCCGGGGGCTGACCTCACAACCACTGAGGATGCCTGCCATAGATGTGAGAAAAACTTCAGGAGAGAATGCATCTTGAACATGGCCATACAGCCTGAAAAACTCACAGCAACCCAGTGATTCCAGCCATGAAAGCCTTCGACAACACATAGTGTTGTTGCTTTTGCTGTTGTTGTTATTATTTAGTTTAACAACATCTTGAGCCTTTTCTGCCAAAGGATGTGGAAGCCTCACCCAACTACAAATCCCAGGATCGCGTAGCATTGAGCCACGGCCATTAAATTGGAGATGAGGTCCCTCAAAGAGGAGCTCCAGGGGCTCCTGAAGCCGCTTCCCCTTTGGCTTTCGCTCAGCATTAAGATGGCCGTATTACGCACCCTAATTTTGTCAAAATAATTTAGCGCAAAAAGGTGAGCATTAGATTTGAATAAATAGGGTCATTGGTACCGTTAAACCATCCTTCGCATTCGGATGTACTTTCGCTGTGCTGTATGCAAGGCTTCAATGTGCAAACGTGGTCCGCAAGTGTGCAAATGTCTTTGTGTGTGTCTCTTTGCTTTCCAGCTTGTGAAGCAGTGCAACGAAGGTGCCCACACCATGGAGCGGACGGAGCAAATGTGCACTTTGCAGAAGCAGCTGGCGTTTGGGAAAATCAAGGTGTGTTGTCACGCGCTGGGCCTATAGCAATTGGCTTTTGAACAGGATGTGCTCTTTGTGCCCAGCGGAAAGCCGGGGTGCCTCGGATGAGAGGCCCTATGGGTTTTCCTATACAAAGTCTTTAGAAGCTTCAAAGTTTATTATTGCTTAGGTCTTCAACAAACAATCTTAGATCTTCAACAAATCAAACAAATGCTTCTTAACTTGTCTACAAACTTGCTTGGAGAACTATTTATTTCCTTTACGAGGAAAACCCTTTTTAACCCCTCTTTGGATAATCTGCTTTCTAGACTTTGCTGATGTGGGCCCTACTCCCGGCTCCAAATTGCTTCTTGGGTACCCGAGTAGACCTACCAGCCAAGGCTCTGAAGAACTTCCAGCTGGAGTCCTTAGGATTTTTCCCATGGAAGTTGTAGGTCCGTTTCTCCAACCCCAACAAGGGTTGTGCTGTAAAGCTGTTTCTCTTAAAAGCTTTTCTTAAGAGACTGTTCTTAAAGCTGTGAGGCTGTAAATTCCTCAGCCAGAGCTTTTGGGATTGTTTTTCCCCGGACTTTTTAAGAAACTAAGCTTCTCTACAGGTAGAAAACTTTCACGTCCTGTAGCTGAGCTTCCAACTGTGAGACTGAACTAAAACAGTTCCCTTTCCCTCCTGAACCTGGAAAAAAGGGCTGTAAAGCTGTTTCTCTTAAAAGCCTTTCTTTAGAGACTTCTTAAAGCTGTGAGGCTGTAAATTCCCCAGCCAGAGCTTTTGGGACTGTTTCCCCCCAGACTTTGTAAGAAACGAAGGTTCTCTACAGGTAGAAAATTTTCACTTCCTGTAGCTGAGCTTCCAACTGTAAGACTGATCTAAAATGGTTTCCTTTCCCTCCTGAACCTGCAAAAAAGGGCTGTAAAGCTGTTTCTCTTAAAAACTTTTCTTAAGAGACTGTTCTTAAAGCTGTGAGGCTGTAAATTCCCCAGCCAGAGCTTTTGGGACTTTTTCCCCCGGACTTTGTAAGAAACGAAGCTTCTCTACAGGTAGAAAACTTTCACGTCCTGTAGCTGAGCTTCCAACTGTGAGACTGAACTAAAACGGTTCCCTTTCCCTCCTGAACCTGGAAAAAAGGGCGGAACTAAAACTTAACGATGATAAACAGGTGGCTAGCCCCATGATTGCAGCTTAGCAGGAACCATCCAACTGCAAAATGCATGGCCAGAACAAGCACATGCAAACGCTCAAAGAACGAAAGGGAGTTTGGAGCTCCTGGTACAGCCGTACCAGCACACAAGGTGAGACCTTGCTGGGGTCCAAACCAGAAATTGATACTTTTGGCATAAGCTGTGAGGCTGTAAATTCCCCAGCCAGAGCTTTGGGACTGTTTTTCCCCAGACTTTGTAAGAAACGAAGCTTCTCTACAGGTAGAAAACTTTCACGTCCTGTAGCTGAGCTTCCAACTGTGAGACTGAACTAAAACGGTTCCCTTTCCCTCCTGAACCTGGAAAAAAGGGCGGAACTAAAACTTAACTAAAACTTAACTACATTTGGCATATCCGGGAGTCTAAATCCAGGGTGGAAACACCAGAAGTCACTTCCTATTTAAACACTTCCAATTTAAACACTTATTTACTTTCAAGCAGAGTAGAGAAGGCTTTCCAGAGGGTTGTTGAAGGCTGCAAAGCTCTCATCCTTCGATAGGCTGGGATGTTCACCTCTGGGAGTGTGTAGTATGTCGTACCTTAACAACCATGCATTGTACTCTGCTTAGGTACATATTGCCTACATATTGGAAACGTACCTTTCGTGCCTCACCTTGTCTGCTTGCAAAACCCTTTCTTAGTAGGCTACTATGTAAATAGCTACCTAATCCATCCCTTGCTTTGTAAATAAATCCCGTCTTCTTTTAATTCGGGTTGGGTTTGTTTATTTAGGAGGTTATTGCTAAGAGAAGAAACCCAGTCTAAGTCACAGGGAGCCATTTTTCTGTCCTGGCTAAGGTTCTGGTTTCAGGAGGTTTTGAAACAGAGGCCAGATGGCCATCTGTCAGGGAGGGCTTTGATGGTGCTCTCCCTTCCCAGCAGAAGGGGTTTGAATGGCCTTTGGGGGTCTCTTCCAACTCCATGATGATAGATAGATAGATAGATAGATAGATAGATAGAGGATAATAATATGATCTATTGTCGAAGACTTTCATGGCCAGAATCACTGGGTTGTTGTTGTAGTAGTAGTAGTAGTATTGGTATTAGTATTATGGAGTTGAAAGAGACTCTCAAAGGCCATCCAGTCCAACCCCCTTCTGCCAGGCAGGAAGATAGAATTACTATCATATTATTGGGTTGTTGTAGGTTTTTTCGGGCTATATGGCCATGTTCTAGAGGCATTCTCTCCTGACGTTTCGCCTGCATCTATGGCAAGCATCCTCATAAGTTGTGAGGTCTGTTGGAACTAGGAAAATGGGTTTATATATCTGTGGAATGATCAGGGTGGGACAAAGGACTCTTGTCTGCTGGAGCGAGGTGTGCATTTTTCAACTGACCACCTTGATTAGCATTTGATGGCCTGGCAGTGCCTGGGGCAATCTTTTGTTGAGAAGTGATTAGCTGTCCCTGATTGTGTCCTCTCTGTTGTTTTGCTGTTGTAATTTTAGAGTTTTTTTAATACTGGTAGCCAGATTAATAATACTGATAACCAACCTGAACACAGCATATTATTTGAGAACACAGAAATGCTGGACCACTCGAACAACCACCATGTCAGGCTACACAGAGAAGCCATTGAGATCCACAAGCATGTGGACAATTTCAACAGAAAGTGGAAACCATGAAAATGAACAAAATGTGGCTACCAGTATTTTAAAAAGCTCTAAAATTACAACAGCAAAACAGCAGAGAGGAAACAATCAGGGTCAGCTAATCACCTCTCAACAAAAGATTGCCCCAGGCACTGCCATGCCATTAATACCTAATTGAGGTGGTGAGTTGAAATATTCAAACCTAGCCCCAACAGACAAGAGTCCTTTGTCCCACCCTGGTCATTCCACAGATATATAAACCCCTTTTCCTAGTTCCAACAGACCTCACTACCTCTGAGGGTGCTTTCCAGAGATGCAGGCGAAACGTCAGGAGAGAATGCCTCTAGAACATGGCCATATAGCCCAAAAAAACCTACAACAACTCAATAATATGATAGTAATTCTGTCTTCCTGCCTGGCAGAAGGGGGTTGGACTGGATGGCCTTTGGAGGTCTCTTCCAACTCAACAACAACAACAACAACAAAGGATTATAATAATAATAGTAATTCCGTCTTCCTGCCTGGCAGAAGGAGCTTGGACTGGATGGCCTTAGGGAGTCTGTTCCAACTCAATAATAGTAATAATTAATAGATAATAATAGATAAGAGTGGATAATAATATAATAGTAATTCTATCATCTTGCCTGGTGGGAGAGGTTGGACTGGATGGGTTTTGGGGTCTCTTCGAATTTCAAGATGAAGGTAGATAGATAGATAGATAGATAGATAGATAGATATTAATGGATAATAATATAATAGTAATTCTATCTTCCTGCTTGGTGGGAGAGGTTGGACTGGATGTCCTTTCGGGGTCTTTTCGAACTCCAAGATGATGATAGATAGAGATAGATAGATAGATAGATAGATAGATAGATAGATAGATATTAATGGATAATAATATAATAGTAATTCTATCGTCCTGCCTGGTGGGAGAGGTTGGACTGGATGTCTTTAGGGGTCTCTTCCAACTTCAAGATGATGATAGATAGATAGATAGATAGATAGATAGATAGATAGATATTAATAGATAATAATATAATAGTAATTCTATCTTCCTGCCTGGTGGGAGCGGTTGGACTGGATGTCCTTTGGGGTCTCTTCCAACTTCAAGATGAGGGTAGATAGATAGATAGATAGATAGATAGATAGATAGATAGATAGATAGATATTAATGGATAATAATATAACAGTAATTCTCTCTTCCTTCTTGGTGGGAGAGGTTGGACTGGATGTCCTTTGGGGTCTCTTCCAACTTCAAGATGAGGGTAGATAGAGAGAGAGAGAGAGAAAGAGAGAGAGAGAGAGAGATCAATGGATAATAATATAATAGTAATTCTATCTTCCTGTCTGGTGGGAGAGGTTGGACTGGATGGCCTTTCGGGTCTCTTCCAACTTCAAGATGATGATGATGATAGATAGATAGATAGATAGATAGATAGATAGATAGATAGATATTAATGGATAATAATATAATAGTAATTCTATCGTCCTGCCTGGTGGGAGAGGTTGGACTGGATGTCCTTAGGGGTCTCTTCCAACTTCAAGATGATGGTAGATAGATAGATAGATAGATAGATAGATAGATAGATAGATATTAATGGATAATAATATAACAGTAATTCTCTCTTCCTTCTTGGTGGGAGAAGTTGGACTGGATGTCCTTTGGGGTCTCTTCCAACTCCAAGATGATGGTAGATAGATAGATAGATAGAGAGAGAGAGAGAGAGAAAGATATTAATGGATAATAATATAATAGTAATTCTATCTTCCTGTCTGGTGGGAGAGGTTGGACTGGATGTCCTTTGGGGTCTCTTCCAACTTCAAGATGATGGTAGGTAGGTAGGTAGATAGATAGATAGATAGATAGATAGATAGATATTAATGGATAATAATATAATAGTAATTCTATCGTCCTGCCTGGTGGGAGAGGTTGGACTGGATGTCTTTAGGGGTCTCTTCCAACTTCAAGATGAGGGTAGATAGATAGATAGATAGATATTAATGGATAATAATATAACAGTAATTCTATCTTCCTGCCTGGTGGGAGAGGTTGGACTGGATGTCCTTTCAGGGGTCTATTCCAACTTCAAGATGATGGTAGATAGATAGATAGATAGATAGATAGATAGATAGATAGATATTAATGGTTAATAATATAATAGTAATTCTATCTTCCTGCCTGGTGGGAGAGGTTAGACTGGATGTCCTTTTAGGGATCTATTCCAACTCAACAACAAAAACTATAAGAATAAAATATAATAATATAGTAATTCTGTCTTCCTGCCTTGCAGAAGGGGGATGGACTGGATGGCCTTTGGAGGTCCCTCATGCTGCTGACTCCAAAGTTGTCCAGTCCGATGATGGGTCTCAATGGCATCCCACCAGTTGAATCCCAGTTGCTTGACTCATATGCGTGTGTGTTTGTTTTAGAACTTCCCATTGATTTCCGCATCTCGGTGGCTGCTGAAAAGAGGGGAGCTCTCCTTGCTGCTGGCGGAAGAAGGAGGGATTTTCCGGAAGGGCTCTGGACGTGGGGCCTGCTATCTCTTCGTCTTCAACGACGTCCTGATCATCACCAAGAAAAAGAGGTGAAAGAGAGAGAGAGAAGGAAAAGGGCACCTTGAGATAGATAGAAACAGCCGGCCGCTAAAGCATGAGGAGCCAGGCTCGTGCGTGCATGGACACATACACACACACACACACACAAGCGAGAGTGGGCACCATGGGAGTGGAGGTGGAGGCTTGCCGCATGGAGTCCCTTCTCTTTCCCTGCTATGTCAGGAGGGCAGCCTCCTCCTCCTCCTCCTTTCCCTGTTGGAAGAGGAAGGGGCGGATGAGTGGCAGCGGCAGCAGCGGAGCCCCCAGGCAAGGAAGAAGGGAACGAGGAGGAGGAAGCGAGGAAGGTTGACTGTGCTTGAGTGAAGGACCTTCCTTCTCTCCCTCACACCCTTCCCTTCTTTCCTCCCTCTGCTTCCTTCCCCTCTTTCTTTCCTTTTCTTCCTTCCTTCTCCTTCTTTTCCTTCTTTCCCTCTTTCCCTTGTTTTCTTCCTTTCTTCCTTTCCTTCTTTTCTTCCCTCCCTCCCTTCCTTTCCTCCTTCTTTCCCTTTCTTTATTTCCTTTCCCTTCATTTTCTTCCCTCCCTCCTTTCTTCATCCCCCTCCTTCCTTCCCTTCTTTCCTTCCTTCCTTCCTTCCTGTACCTCCTTCTTTCCCTCCCTCCCTTTCTTTCCTCCTTCTTTCCCTTTCTTTATTTACTTCCCCTTCATTTCTTTCCCTCTGTCCTTTCTTCATCCCTCTCCTTCCTTCCCTTCCTTCCTTCCTGCCTTCCTTCCTTCCTTCCTTCCTTCCTGTCCCTCCTTCTTTCCCTCCCTCCCTTCCTTTCCTCCTTCTTTCCCTTTCTTTATTTCCTTCCCCTTCATTTTCTTCCCTCCTTCCTTTCTTCATCCCCCTCCTTCCTTTCCTTCTTTCCTTCTTTCCTTCTTTCCTTCCTTCCTTCCTTCCTTCCTTCCTTCCTTCCTTCCTTCCTTCCTTCCTTCCTGTACCTCCTTCTTTCCCTCCCTCCCTTCCTTTCCTCCTTCTTTCCCTTTCTTTATTTACTTCCCCTTCATTTCCTTCCTTCTCTCATCCCCCTCCTTCCTTTCCCTCCCTCCCTTCCTTCCTTCCTTCCTTCCTTCCATCCATCTCCCTTCTTTTCCTCCTTCCCTCACTCCCTTTCTTTTTCCTTCCTTCCTGTCCCTCCGTCCTTCCTTCTTCCTTTCCTTCTTTCTATGTAAGCTATAAATACAATATTAAATGAGACAGTCAAGAAGTAATGAGATAAGGAGGGAAAGAGGGAAGGAAGGAAGAAGAGAAGGAGGGGGAAAGAAGGAAGGAAGGAAAGAAGGAAAGGTAGAGAATAAAGGAAGGAGAGAAGGAAATAAAATAGTGAAAGGAAAAAGAGAGGGAAAGAAGGAAGGAAGGAAGGAAGGAAGGAAGGAAGGAAGGAAGGAAGCAACGAGCAAAGAAAGGGAGGAAAGAAACAGGTAGAGATGGAAGAAAAAAGAGAAATAGGGAAAGAAAAAAGAGGAAAGGAAGGAAAGAGGGAAGGAAGGAGAGAAAGAGGGAGGTAAGGTTGGCCACAGCAACGCATGGCGGATACAGCTAGTATATATATAATTAACATACTATAATAAATGTAATAATAATAATAATAATAATAATAATATCACCAAGAACCAATCAGACCTGGACCTTTGTTAGCAACCAAACCCAGGGAGCTAGACTTAGAATGACAATACACCGTTTCATTCTTGATGGGATCATCATTCACTCCTTTTTGTCGATCCCATGGACTGTCTCATTTTTGCAGAGTTGTCCCAGCTCTGCCTGATATTGTTTCCCTTTGCCCATTGCAGCGAGGAGAGTTACACGGTCCTGAACTACGCCATGCTGGACCAAATCTCGGTGGAGAAAATGGAAAACCCAGATGCTCCTTCATCTCCGTCTGGGAAGCCCAGCTCGAGCGGCATCTCCCGCAACGTCCACTTGTTCCGGGTCTCCATGAACAGGGACAGCGAAGGCAAGCAAGAGACGATTGTGTTGGCGGCAGAAACCTTGTGAGTCCGTATTGCCAGCGATGTTCCAGCAGCCTACTGAGATATACATGCCTTGAAAGGGATCTTCTGTGAACCCTATCTATCTATCTATCTATCTATCTAAGTATATATTTTGGTTGGTTGGTTTGTCCCATAAAGACTCCTCTGTGGCTTGATGGAACTGGGCCAAACGTGGCACACAGACCCTTCAGTATACAACTTAATATAATTGTAGGGTTTGAACTAACCCTAGTGAGCCAAATCGAACACGGTTTGTGTCCTTTTTAAGGGCATATGCCGCGGCAATAAAAGCCGCAGAGAAGGCCTTCTTTGCGGCCACTATTGCGTCTGCAAAGAACCGTCCGGCTGAGCTGTTCCGAATTGTCAGAGGCCTTTTAAATCCCACTGCTCAAGGTGGGAACCCTGACGATTCAACTTCTCGCTGTAAAGCTTTTGCTCAGTTCTTTGCAGACAAAGTCGCTTTGATCCGTTCTGGTCTGGATACCATGTTAATGGCAGTCTCTTGAGGATGTAACACGAGCACCTGCTTGTCCAGTTTTGATGGACTCATTTCAATTGGTGAAACCCGAGGATGTGGACAAGATACTTGGAGGAATGAGGCCAACCACATGCATCCTGGACCCCTGCCCATCCTGGCTTCTAAAGGAGGCCAGAGGGGGATTGGCTGAGTGGGTGGAGGTGGTGGTTAATGCTTCCCTTCGGGAAGGCAAGATTCCAGCAAGCTTAAAACAAGCTATAATAAAACCGCTGTTGAAGAAACCATCACTGGACCCCACTAAATTCGACAACTATCGGCTAGTTTCCAATCTCCCCTTCTTGGGCAAAGTCTTGGAACATGTGGTGGCCTCACAACTCCAGGTATTCTTGGTAGATACGGATTATCTAGACCCGGCACAGTCTGGCTTTAGGCCGGGACATGGTACCGAGACAGCCTTGGTCGCCTTAGTGGATGATCTGCGCCGGGAGCTCGACAGGGGGAGTGTGTCCCTGTTGGTGCTGCTGGACCTCTCAGCGGCCTTCGATACCGTCGACCACGGTATCCTTCTGGGACGCCTTGCGGGGATGGGTCTTGGAGGTACTGTTTTGCAGTGGCTCCGGTCATTCCTCGAGGGTCGGTCTCAGAAGGTGTTGTTGGGGGACACCTGTTCATCCCCACAACTATTGTCTTGTGGGGTTCCTCAGGGCTCAATATTGTCTCCCATGTTGTTTAACATCTACATGAAGCCACTGGGGGAGATCATCCGGAGCTTCGGGGTACGGTGTCATCTGTACGCGGATGATGTCCAACTCTGTCACTCCTTCCCACCTGCTACTAAGGAGGCTGTGGAGGTCCTGAACCGGTGCTTGGCCGCTGTGACGGTCTGGATGAGGGCGAACAAATTGAAATTGAATCCAGACAAGACAGAGGTACTCCTGGTCAGTCGAAAGGCCGAACAGGGCATAGGGTTACAGCCTGTGTTGGATGGGGCCGCACTCCCCCTGAAGATGCAGGTTCGCAGCTTGGGTGTGACCCTGGACTCATCGCTGAGCCTGGAAGCCCAGGTTTCGGCAGTGACCAGGGGAGCATTCGCACAGTTAAAACTCGTGCGCCAACTGCGCCCGTACCTTGGGAAGTCTGACTTGGCCACGGTAGTCCACGCTCTGGTTACATCCCGTTTAGACTACTGCAACGCTCTCTACATGGGGTTGCCTTTGAAGACAGCTCGGAAGCTCCAACTAGTGCAACGCTCGGCAGCCATGATTTTAACAGGAGCGGAGCGCAGGGAGCATACAACCCCCCTGTTGCGCCAACTCCACTGGCTACCGATTTGCTACCGGGCTGAATTCAAAGTGCTGGCGTTGGCCTTTAAAGCCCTAAACGGTTCCGGCCCAAGCTACCTATCTGACCGCATCTCTGCCTATGAACCCACCAGGACTTTGAGATCTTCCGGGGAGACTCTGCTCTCGATCCCGCCTGCTTCTCAAGCTCGGCTGGCGGGGACGAGAGATAGGGCCTTCTCGGTGGTGGCTCCTTGGCTGTGGAACCCCCTTCCTACGGACATTAGACTAGCACCATCTCTAATGGTATTCCGCAAAAAAGTGAAGACCTGGCTGTTTGAGCAGGCGTTCGAATAATTAGTGCAATGATTGGTTAATGAACACTGGAATGGAACAATGGATGACGAATCTGGAACATGTTTTTGATGACGAGACGACAGTGAATGGGTATTGTAGTAACTGTTTATTAATTGTGTAATGTGTTAGGTTGTTAACTGTCTCTATACTGTAGCACTGAATTTTTGCTGTTCGTATTTGTTGTGAACCGCTGTGAGTCGCCTTTGGGCTGAGAACAGCGGTATAGAAGTAAGGTAAATAAATAACAGAGAATTATTATTATTCTCTGTTTGGTTATCTGGGCAATGTGGTGCTGGACTTTGCATTGTTTTGTAATGTGTTGCACTTGTTTTCTTTGCTTTTGGCAGGAGCGATCGCGCCCGATGGATCATGGCCCTGACACACAGGGAGGACAAGAAGACGAGCGCTGCAAACAAAGGAGGTATAGCTTTGGGGGTATCGAAACCTTACTGGCTTCGTGCCATTTCTGTTGGGAATACAACATGGCAGGTCTAACCGTAGTTTACAAGGCTGTTACGTATGATCCTTCTGCACTATGCTTGACCATGAACTCATTGCAATACTTTGGGCAAGCCTTAATAGAATCATAGAATCAAAGAGTTGGAAGAGACCTCATGGGCCATCCAGTCCAACCCCATTCTGCCAAGAAGCAGGAATATTGCATTCAAATCACCCCTGACAGGTGGCCATCCAGCCTCTGCTTAAAAGCTTCCAAAGAAGGAGCCTCCACCACACTCCGGGGCAGAGAGTTCCACTGCTGAACGGCTCTCACAGTCAAGAAGTCCTTCCTAATGTTCAGATGGAATCTCCTCTCTTGTAGTTTGAAGCCATTGTTCCGCGTCCTAGTCTCCAAGGAAGCAGAAAACAAGCTTGCTCCCTCCTCCCTGTGGCTTCCTCTCACATATTTATACATGGCTATCATGTCTCCTCTCAGCCTTCTCTTCTTCAGGCTAAACATGCCCAGTTCCCTAAGCCGCTCCTCATAGGGCTTGTTCTCCAGACCCTTGATCATTTTAGTCGCCCTCCTCTGGACACATTCCAGCTTGTCAATATCTCTCTTGAATTGTGGTGCCCAGAATTGGACACAATATTCCAGATGTGGTCTAACCAAAGCAGAATAGAGGGGTAGCATTACTTCCTTAGATCTAGACACTATGCTCCTATTGATGCAGGACAAAATCCCATTGGCTTTTTTTGCCGCCACATCACATTGTTGGCTCATTAGTATTATTATTAGTAATAATACTAATACTATTAATAATACTACACTTTATTTATATTCCGCCCTTCTCCCCATGGGGACTCAGAGCAGATTACAGCATTTAAAATACATAGGTAAATACATTCAATGCCTTTACGATCATATACAAGGAGACACACAAACACAAACAAAGGCAAAGGCTTCTCCTTTCAGTTCCGGCTTCTGAAGGCGGTGCTTCATCTCTGGCTTTGGGAAGGTATTTATTTATTTATTTATTTCAAAGTTTTATATACCAAGCTTCTCACCTCATAAGAGGGACTCAGCCCGGTTTCCAACCATAAAAACACATACAATCGGTAAAATATCAAAATACACATTACAATAAAACATTTAAAAAGCACATATATTTAAAACTACAGTGGTCAGTCGTCATACTAAAATCGAATATACACCGTCTTCCATCCAGATCATTGTCTCATTCTTCGAAAGCCTGTCTCCATAACCACGACTTTACCTGTTTCCTGAATGTCAGGATTGTTGGGGTGGTTCTAACCTCTGGTGGGAGAGAGTTCCAGAGTCGCGGGGCCACCACCGAGAAGGCCCTGTCCCTCATCCCCACCAGCCGCGTTTGTGAGGCTGGTGGGACTGAGAGCAGGGCCCCTCCAGACGATCTTAGCAATCTTGATGGTTCGTAGGGGAGAATACGTTCGGAGAGGTGAACCGGGCCGGAGTCGTTTAGGGCTTTATAGGTTAACACCAGCACTTTGAATTGTGCTCGGAAGCTAACTGGCAGCCAGTGGAGCTGGTGTAACAGCGGAGTGGTGTGCTCCCTGTACCCAGCACCCGTTAGTAGTCTGGCTGCCGTGCGTTGTACTTGCTGCAGCTTCCGGGCAGTCTTCAGAGGCAACCCCACGTAGAGAGCGTTGCAGTAGTCTAAACGGGATGTAACCAAAGCGTGGACTGCCGTGGCCAAGTCAGCCTTCCCAAGGTACAGGCGCAGCTGGCACACAAGTTTTAGTTGTGCAAAAGCTCCCCTGACCACTGCCGAGACCTGGGGTTCCAGGCTATATCCACGGTATATCCACGGATTCTCTGTCTATGGATTCAACAACCCTTTGAAGGCAACCATATTGCTAAGATGGCTCTCGACTGAAAATGAGTTTGACACCTCTGATTTCAATAAACCAATTAGAAACATGTGTTCTTCTTTCTTCCAAGATCTCAAGCAAGTTGAGATTACTCGGGCGTTCATGGCCAAGCAGACGGACGAGATTTCCCTGCAGCAGGCGGATGTTGTCTTGGTCCTGGCTGGAGAGGAGGGTGAGTAGTAGCATTGCGAGAACATCCCGATGGAAGGACTTTTCAGTGGATGAGGTACAAAAGCAGGAGATTCAAAACATCTCCTTCACTGGAGGTTGTTGAAGAGAGGCTGGAAGGAGGGCTTTGATTGTGGCAAAATGGGGTTGGACTGGATGGCACAACTCTAGGATTCTTGGGTTCAGATTAGGATCTCTTCGGAATCAGGTTGTGAGAAGCTATAGGGAGATCTTGAGTTAGTTGCATTCATTCAGGCCACCCTATCACCCTGTGGTAGATATCTATCACCCTGTGGTAGATATCTATCACCCTGTGGTAGATATCACCCTGTGGTAGATATTAAAAACACTGATCTCTGTCCCCCTAGATCAGTGTTTTTAATATCTACCACAGGGTGAGGTCATCCGGAGTTTTGGAGTTGGGTTCCATCTGTATGCAGATGACACCCAACTCTACTACTCATTTCCACCAAACTCCAAGGAAGCCTCTCAGACCTTGAACCAGTGTCCAACTGCTGTGATCGACTGGATGAGGGCTAACAGGTTGAAGCTTAATCCAGAAAAGACAGAGGTCCTCCTGGTCAGTTGTGGGGTTGACCAGAGTATTGGGTGGCAACCTGTGCTCGACAGGGTTGCACTCCTCCTGAAGGCGCAGGTCCATAGCTTGGGGATTCTCCTGGACTCAGGCTGTCACTTGATGCTCAGGTGTCGGCGGTGGCCGGAAGGGTCTTTGCACAACTCAAATTAATGCGCTGGCTGCAACCAAACCTCATGAAGTCTGGTTTGGCCACCTTGGTTACCTCCAGATTGGACTATTGCAATGCACTCTATGTGGGGCTGCCCTTGAAGACGGCTCAGAAGGTCCAACGGGTACAACGGGCGGGAGCCAGGCTCCTTACGGGAGCAAACTATAGGGGGCATACAACACCCCTATTAAAACAGCTTCATTGGCTGCCGATAAGTTGGCGAACCAAATTCAAGGTGCAGGTTGTGACCTATAGAGCCCTAAACAGTTCAAGCCCCGCCTGTCTTCCCGATCGCATCTCCCTCTATGAACCGGTATGAACTTTAAGATCTTCCAGAGATGCCCTCCTTTCGCTCCCACCACTGTCACAAGCACGGTTGGTGGGGATGAGAAAGAGGGCCTTCTCGGTGGTGGCCCCCCGCCTCTGGAACGCCCTTCCTAAAGAAATAAGAGACCCCATCCTTCCCCTCCTTTCGTAAGAGACTGAAGACCTGGTGGTTTAGACAAGCCTTTGAGAACGTCTAGTTCTAGCTCAGCCTCAGATATTGTTGAATATGGCTATATATTTTTTTTACCAATTATCCAGGTTACTTCCTGCTATGAACAGCCATAGACTTTACCTATTATTGTTGTTGCCTGTCATAGCATTGTACCTAATTTCCTTGGTCCTCTACAAATTGCACTAGCCTTGGCCCAGCCTTTTTAATAATAATAATAATAATAATAATAATAATAATAATAATAATTTATATAGCCCCGAGGGGACTCAGAGTGGTTCCCAGGTAAAAACCCAGAACATACAAAGTAAAAACAACATAACCGTAAGATTAACAAAACAAAATATGCATAAAAATTGTCACCATAACACACATATATTAAAAGTAATCCTGCCTGTTCAAGGCAATTCAAAAAAATATTTAAAGGCCGGGCCAAGATTTGTGCAAGCCCAAAAATTCTAGGGGCCCCAGGAGTTAAATGCAATGCTATGGCAGGCAACAATAATATTTGGTACGGGTCTGTGGTACGGACTCAAGTGACAGCCTTGAGTCCAGGGCCGACTAGAAAAAATGATCTGGGTAATTGGTAGGAAGAATAAGGCCGTATTCGACAATGTCTAGGGCTGAGTTAGAACTGGCCATTTTCAAAGGCTTGTTGAAACCACAAGGTCTTCAAGATCTTACGAAAGGAGGGGAGGGATGGGACCCTCTCTCTCATCCCCACCAACTGCACTGGAGACAGTAGTGGGACCGAGAGGAGGGCATCCCCGGAAGATCTTAGAGTTTGCACCGGTTCATAGAAGGAGATGTGATTGCTGGGCTACCACCGAGAAGGCCCTGTCCCTCGTCCCCGCCAAACGTGTTTGAGACAAAGGCAGGGCCGAGAGCAGGGCCTTCCCAGAGGATCTTAAGCTCCAAGGTGGGACGTAGAAGGAGATACGTTCGGACAGGTACGCTGGACCGGAGCCGTATATGCAGTTTTCCGCGTAATACAGTTTTCCAGGTTCCAAACTTCTTAGGATGGTGTCTCCAGCCTTGGCAAGCTTTAGTAAACCCTTAGCCAGACCCCAATCACACAATTTCATTTAATCCACACATCCCATTCTTGCTGTTGATATCGTTGCCTCTTTTGCCCTAGGCTGGTACTTAGGGGAGCGTCTGCGGGACGGCGAGAAAGGCTGGTTTCCCCAAAGCTGTGCCCAAGAGATCACCAACCGCAGCACCGTGGAGCGCAACGTGCAGCGCATGGAGCGGCTGCGGATCGAAACGGACGTATAAGGTGGGTCCTAGCAGACCTTCGTACACCAGAGCACTTTGGGATCGGATGCAACTCACCTGAGTCCTGACACTAATGGGATTGGAAGTGAGCTTCCCTTTGTTTTTTAAAGGGACAGGACTGGAAGGGTGAAAAAATGGGTGAATGCCGCTCCAAAACTGAGCCTAACTGAGCAGCACCCCAGGATTAAACCCATCTCCAGATAGTTGACTCTGAAAGTAGACCAGCATGTGCAACAACCTTTATTTACACCATCTGGATGGGATATTTTGCTCAGTGTAAGTCTGAAGGTAATTGGGATCTTGCAATATGGAAGAGAGAGACACATCTCCGGCACACGATGTAAAGGGACCGCAACATGAGCAAGACGTCATGTTGCGTAATGGAAGCTCCCATCCCATATAACAGATCCTGCCACGCAACGAAGAATCCCAGTCTCCAAAACCAAAGGAAGGTGGACATGATTGGTTTTCCCAGCTGAAGATGCCTTTTCCATCTCCTGTTTCCTGGCTTACATGTGTCCAGTGGCTCTTTCTCTTTGCGGTATCGTTGTGCAAGGCTAGCCTGCTTTGCAAACAGTTGCACAACTGCACATTGCTAAACGGCGCCAACGTGTGTTGCTTTAGGGCCTGTCCCATAAAGGAAGCTGGCCAATGTTTTGGGTTATTTTTTCCTTTCTTACACCATTTGCATGCAAATCATCCATTTCAGTACATTGTCAGTTACGGAGTATGTCTCAAGTTGTGTGCCGTAGCACTGGCATGTCTCCGCCCACCCCACCCCCCAAGTGCCATATCTGTATCATACGATTACCATGTTTTTATTGTTTCTTGGAGACCAATTGCATTGCCATAGCTGAGTGTCTCATGGGTAGGAACCAGTCTGTGAATAGCACTAAACCACCCCAATCCCATTTTTCAATAATTTCTGGCTCGTTCCTCGTCTATGGACTCCAACGTCAACACTTTGGAGTAAAGGCACACTCTTGTGTATTGCATGTGACTCAGTTGGGTTAATAAATGAGCAGTGATTTCACAACCTGGACTCAGTTCTCTTCCGTTTAGTTGGTAGGATATTGGGCTTTCACATTGTCACCATGTGGGACAAGAAGGTCATCTCCACCAGCTTGATAGAAGATCCTCCTGTCTTCACTACCTTTGTTTATCTTTGGTGACCTTTTAGAGCAGTGGTTCTCTACCTTCCTAATGCCATGACCCCTTAATACAGTTCCTCATGTTGTGGTGACACCCAACCATAACAATATTTTTGTTGATACTTCATAACTCTAATGTTGTTCCTGTTTTGATGTAAATATCTGATATGCAGGATGTATTTTCATTCACTGCACCAAATTTGGCGCAAATACCCAATACACCCAAATTTGGTGGGGTTGGGGAAAGGTTGATTTTGTAATTTGGGAGTTGTAGTTGCTGGGATGTATAGTTAACCTACAATCAAAGAACATTCTGAATTCCACCAGCGATGGAATAGAACCAAACTTGGCACACAGAGCTCCCATGACCAACAGAAGATACTGGAAGGATTTGGTGGGCACTGACCTTGAGTTTTGGAGTTGTAGTTCACCTCCATCCAGAGAACACTGTGGACTCAAACAATGATAGATCTGGACCAAACTTGGCATGAATAGTCCGAATGCGAACATTGTTGCGCTAAGTCCTTGCAGGACCATACGAGTGTGTGTGAATTGCCAATTTATGTTTCATCTCTGCTGAGTAAAGAGTAAAGATTTTTCAGTTCACTTTTACTCCAGTCTGTGAGTTTTTTGTGTTTAGACTTTGGGCGCTGGGACGCTGGGCAAAATGTCGCTGCATAACAAACATTGGTGGAGTTTGTGGAAAACAGACTTGGCATTTGGGAGTTGGCGTTTCTGGGATTTATAGTTTACCTACAATCAAAGAGCATTCTGAACCCAACCAATGGTAGAATTGGGCCAAATTTCCCACACAGAACCCAAAAAACCCCCAAAAATTATGTTATGGGAGGGGGGACTGTTCCACCTTGTCTCCTGTGCTATTCTAATATAACATAATATAATATATGTTGTATATAAAAAGGTAAAGGTTGTCCCCTGACATTAAGTCCAGTCATGTCTGACTCTGGGAGATGGTGCTCATCTCCATTTCTAAGCCAAAGAGCCGGCGTTGTCCATAGACACCTCCAAGGTCATGTGGCCAGCATGATTGCATGGCGCGCCGTTACCTTCCCGCCAGAGCGGTACCTATCGATCTACTCACATTTGCATGTGTTCAAACTGCTAGGTTGGCAGAAGCTAGGGCTGACAGCGGAAGCTCACGCCGCTCCCCGGAATCGAACCTGCGACCTTTCAGTCAATAAGTTCAGCAGCTTAGCGCTTTAACACACTGCGCCACCGGGGGCTCCATATTGTATATACATATAATATTTATAATATTATAATATAATGCAATATAATACTAATAACAATAATATGATATTGTAATTATATATTTGTATTACATGTAATATTACTGATAATATTACAGTATAATTGATATAGTACAATATAGCAATATAGCAATATTGTACTATATTGCATTACATTATAATATTATAATGTAATGCAATATAATACTAATAATAATAATAAGATATTATAATTATATATTTATATTACATGTAATATTACTAATGAGGAACTGTATTAAGCGGTCGCTGCATTAGGAAGGTTGAGAAACACTGTTTCGGGTGACATTTCTTCTGTATTGTAATGTTAATCCATTATTTTGTGCCGAGGTTCCTGGAAGTGGAATATTTGAGTAAATTATTTTAAATTAAGATGGATTGATAGATAAGACGTGGCCCTCTGAGGACCTGCGTGGGGGAATATGACAATTGTGTCCAATTCTGGGCACCACAATTGAAGGGAGATATTGACAAGCTGGAATGTGTCCAGAGGAGGGCGACTCAAATGATCAAGGGTCTGGAGAACAAGCCCTATGAGGAGCGGCTGAAAGAGCTGGGCATGTTTAGCCTGAAGAAGAGAAGGCTGAGAGGAGACATGATAGCCATGTATAAATATGTGAGAGGAAGTCACAGGGAGGAAGGAGCAAACTTGTTTTCTGCTTCCCTGGAGACTAGGACGCAATGGAACAATGGCTTCAAACTACAAGAGAGGAGATTCCATCTGAACATGAGGAAGAACTTCCTGACTGTGAGAGCCGTTCAGCAGTGGAACTCTCTGCCCCGGAGTGTGGTGGAGGCTCCTCCTTTGGAAGCTTTTAAACAGAGGCGGGATGGGCATCTGTCAGGGGTGCTTTGAATGCAATATTCCTGCTTCTAGGCAGAATGGGGTTGGACTAGATGACCCACGAGGTCTCTTCCAACTCTATGATTCTATGAATTATCTTTAATATTAGTCTCATTTAGCTGCTTGGGATTAACACTCAATTAAACATACACAGAATGGCATCCTTCAGACAATTTCTGTGACTTGCAAACTATCCGGAAACGGTGCAACTTCACCAACGCAATGCTTCTATATTGTTTAGAAACAATCCCCTTTTATTTTGCTCTGTTTTGGTGTTTCCATTGGGTCATACTTGCCAAAGGGTTGCATAAAGTATGTGTGTGTGTATATAGATAGATAGCTATATACACAGATACACACACACACACATCGATACATATAAATACAGTTTGATATGCACCGTATAACATCCTCATTCTCATAAGGCACCTTGTAGCATTCCAGTTTCATAAAAGTCACTTGTGAAAGACGGGGCAGGAAAAGTACGCCTTGAGTTGCCTGATTTAATACAGTTTGAAACAGCATTTTATGGTTACTGTACACTCATGTCGTGCCATCTAACTGTACCACAGGCATCCACATTAGGCGTGTAATGGTGTTTCATGGGGTAACACAGACATGTGTCCACCGTGGACGTATTAGCCTCAAATGGACACATTGGACATGGAGTAAAAAGCCAAGTGATGCCATTCTGTGTTTCAGTCCGCACTTTTGTCCCGGTGTGAACATCTGCTTGCCTGAGATGTTCATTCACAGCCTATTCCAGGATTCTTGGTCCAACAAAGGCCTCAATTGCACAGTTTCTCGATCCTTATCTGATGCCAAGGTGGGCACGGAGAAGTCTATCATCCCATGCTGATAACCAAATCAAGTCTTCTTTGGAGCTGATGGGTTACCTCGACTGATGGAGGGACCGCCCCGAAGGAACCCCAGTAGACACTCTTTGGAGTTGGCACAACTGCAAGAAAAGATTTATTTATTTACTTTATTTATTTATTTATTTATTTTGTTCTCACAGTTTCTCAAGTTGCTCCTGTGACGATGTGTAAGTTTTATTCCTTTGGTTATGTGTAGTTTGGACAGTGGTTTAGGGATGGTAAGTATGAGAGATTATGTTTTGTTGGAGATGGTGGTTTGGTGTTAGCTGAGTTGCCATAGCAACAGGGGCGGAGCCAACTGCCTCTTCAGGAGGCAGCTGTTTTAAAAAAGTCAGTCAGTAAGCCGGCGAGCTACTGAGAGGACTGAGTCTCTGGGTGGAGATTCAGGGAATGTGTCTGTAGCCGGTGTGCTATAGGAAAGACTGAATCTCAGGGTGGAGATTCAGGGAATCAATTGGTGACCAAAGTGGTTGCAGAGAAGGACCCGGTAGTGATAGAACTACAGGGGGTTGTTGATTCTGAATTAAGAATCAAGGTTTGGCTGGGTTTAAGCCTGCTGTACCTGCTGTGAAACGTTTTGAAGTCTGTGCCTGAGATTACGCATGAAACCTTTCAAATGTAACCATCAAGATTTGTGCCTCTTGTGAAGAAACAGTTAAACATGTTATACTCCTGTTAAAATAAACTTGTTACTGTTTTCCTCAAGCCTTGCCTGATAGTTTCTCCTAAGTTGAACAGCCTGCAATAGTGAAGTCAGCCAGAGACAGTAAACGCTACGCTATCCACTGAATAAAACCTTCTGTAATTAACAGTCCCTTTATAAAATAGCTCCTAGGTTGATATTGATCGTTGCCCGGCTTCTCTCATAGATTAGGTGGCAGTGGGTGTTTTACAACACGCACCTTCACAGCTCCTGACACGAAAAACAAACAAACAAACAAACTTCTCATCCCTTGTGCGACTCAAAGCGGTTAACAATAGCAAAATTCAATGCTATTTAACGACAGCCGCTAGGATAATATATGCGAAAGTTCGGAAACGGAAGGAAATTTGGGAAAGGGACCAATGGCTAGTAAAAATTAAGGAAATTAAAGAAATGGATAAATTTCTTGTTGCGATTTTAAAATTATCCTTCCTTTTTCTTTTTTTATTAAGTCTTCATATTTTGGCCAATTGTTCCAGCCCAGTTTTCTTCTTTGTAGCGCTTCTAACGGGGATATCCATTGTGGAGTTTTTCCCCCCGCATATTTTCTTTTTATATTTTTCCCGGATTTTGTAAATTGCCGGCCTAATAAAATGAACAACTGTAATCTAATCCTTACTGATGTGGGCTCTGCTACCGGGTCGAGCTGCATCTCAAGCACCAAATGGACCTACCAGTAAGGCCAGTAGATTCTCCAGCTGGAGTTCTTTGGTCTTCCAAACTGTTCACCCTCCGAAATTCCTCAAAGCTTTGGGGATGTTTCCCTGGAAATCTTTGGAGATCTTTGGATGCTCTTAAGACTGTTCTCCCCTGGGAAGTCTTAAGGGTTGAAACCTTTGTACAGGAGAAGCTTGTACACGTCCTCTGCATTATCTTTCCTTACTGAGACTAACTAGAAATGGCTCCCTTCCCTTCCCAATTGCCCTGAACAAGGGGCGGAACCAAAACTTAATGATGATGGACAGGTGACTTGCCCTATGACTGCAACCAAAGGAAGCCACCCTTCTGCAGAATCCCTGAAACCTTAATACAAAGCAAAATAAAGTTGGAGCTCCTGGTACAGTCGTACCAGCGCAACCCATATCTTTCCATTTTTAGCACTCTGATAAGCACATGAGAAATGAAAGAAAGAAATGATAAAAATCGCAACAAGAAATGAAATAAATAAATGATAAAATCTCATGGTTTCAATACAGACAGATTTGGGAATGCTTCAAAAAAGATGAAAGGTTAGGGCAGGGGTCCTCAAACTACAGCCCGCGGGCCACTTCCGGCCCGCCAAGGGCACTTATCCGGCCCGCGGAGGAGGAGCGCCCCCCCACACACAGAGTGCCCCTCCTTTGGCTGGCTCACGCTATCCGTCAGGCCCGATGGGCAGCATGAGCCAACCAAGTGCAGCTGCTCCGCGTGGCCTACTCACGCGTAAAGCACCTCACGAGGTGCTTTACGCGTGAGTAGGCCGCGCGGGGCTGCTCCTCTCTTGGCAGGCTCACACTGCCCATCAGGCCCAATGGGCAGCGTGAGCCAGCCAAGGGAGGCTGCCCCGGCGCTCCATGCAGTCATGCCAGCCACATGACCTTGGAGGTGTCTACAGACAACGCTGGCTCTTCGACTTAGAAATGCAGATGAGCACCACACCAGTTCACTGTCCCTCAGACCATTGGAGGGTCGGACTATAGTTTTTTTTAAAAAAATCAATTAAAAAAATCCTATGCACATTGCACATATCTTATTTTGCTGTGTGGAAAGGTTCTTTCTAGCCCTCTTTAGGCAGTAATTCCAGGAGCTGAGAAGGGGAAATCTTCCTATTTCTAGTCTGAACAAAATCTGGCTACCAGTATTTTTAAAAAAATCTAAAATTATAACTGTAAATAAAGAACAACACTCAAACACAGGGGAACTCCAGACAAGAAACAACCAGGGCCAGCTAATCACCTCTCAAGAAAGAATTCTCCCTAAAAACTGTCAGGCTATGAAATGGTAATCAAGGTGGCCAACTGGAACGTTCATACGTACCTCCAACAGACAAGAGTTCTTTCTCCCACCCTGGATCTTCCACAGTTTTCCTAGTTAAAGGTTTTCCTCAGACATGAAGTCCAGTCGTGTCTGACTCTGGGGTGTGGTGCTCATTTGCATTTCTAAGTCGAAGAGCCAGCGTTGTCCGTAGACACCTCCAAGGTCATGTGGCCAGCATGACTGCATGGAGCGCCGGGGCAGCCTCCCTCGGGCCCGATGGGCAGCGTGAGCCTGCCAAGGGGGGAGCAGCACCGCGCGGCCCACAGTCACGTAAAGCACCTTGCGAGGTAAATTTACGCGAGGGTAGGCCACACAGAGCAGATGCCCTTGGTTGGTTCATGCTGCCCATCGGGCCCGATGGGTAGCGTGAGCCTGCCAAGGGATGAGCAACACCGCGCGGCCTGACAGATAGCGTGAGCCAGCCAGGGGGGGGGGGCGCTCCTCCTCTGCAGGCCGGATAAGTGCCCTTGGTGGGCCGGTAGAGGCCCGCGGGCCGTAGTTTGTGGACCCCTGCTTTAGATTGTGTCCCTATGACAGTTCATTTTTGAAAAACATAGCTTGTTGTGGAAACAAGAATTGGAGATAAAGCTTCAGTGGAGACCCCTTTCCCCCATGATAACAACTCTTCCAGGAGTAAATTTCCCTTCCAAGGGAGAGATCCCTCTTGATTTCCTGTTGTCTCAGCCCTGTTCTTAACTATAAGTCATTGGCTGTTTGTAACTCGGGGACTGCCTGTACAAGACACCCTTTTCCTCCTATATAAACATCTCTATCCAGATACAATCGTCACCATAGAAAGCCAGAATGTGTAGTTTTCTCACTAACTTACTTGCAAGTGCAACGAATGGGGTTAGAACTGAGTTTTGGTGGTCTCCAGACCCAATCCAAAGGCTCCAATTCCTGGCAAAACTTTAAACATAAGAAACATAATTTTAGTATAAACTTTACCTTGGTTATTTAAAATTGGGGAAAGAACTCCACTTGTTTTGTTCTGGCCCTTGCCTTGTGTTGGGCACCAGCTGCGGTGGGCCTCCTGGAAAAGACACGATTGAGTTAGGATTTATTTTGGAGGCTTTAGCTGCACATCATTTATTTATTTATTTATTTATTTCGAGGTTTTCTATACCGACCCTCTCACCTTCAAAGAGGGATTCGGACTGGTTCACAACATGTGTTAACATACAAAGAATATACAATAACAACACAATGCCGCTTCATTGCACGATTAAAATATCAGCACCATACACATTAAAACATTCTCATCCCAGTTAAAAGAGCCAAATCGTCCGACACCATCACAATCCCATTCATTATCCTCCTCTCATGTGGGCAACGAATTAAATCAGTTGTCAAATGCCGCGTTCCACAACCAGGTCTTTGTTAGTTTCCTGAACGTCATGAGGGAGGGGGCAGTTCTGATCTCTAATGGCAGGGAGTTCCAAAGTCGAGGGGCCACCATCGAGAAGGTCCTGTCCCTCGTCCCCACCAGCCGTGCTTATGCAGGCAGAGGGACCGAGAGCAGGGCCCCTCCAGATGGTCTTAGTGGTCTTGATGGTTCGTAGGGGAGAATACGTTTGGAGAGGTAAACAGTAGGCCTGTTTGATCAAGAAAAAATTTGTTTCTAAAATCGTTTTGTAATTGGGGTGTTTTTTTGTTTCGATATTTAAAATATTTACAAAACTTTCCAAAAAATGTTTTGTTATTTACAAAATTTCGTAAATATTTACAAAACATTTTTTAAACTCCATTTGCCTAGTATTTTAAATATCGAAATTTTTTCTTGATCAAACAGGCCTAGTTTCCAACAGACCTCTGAGGATGCCTGCCATAGATGTGGGCAAAATGTCAGGAGAGAATGCTTCTGGATTGGTCATACATACAGCCCTGAAAAGTAAACTCACACAACCGGCCTCCCGCGCCATCCGGCTCGGGCTCCTGCGCCCTCCTCCTCCTCCTCCTCCTCCTACCAGCTGTGTTGCAGGAAGTGCTAGGAGGAGGAGGAGGGCGCAGGAGCCCGAGCCGGATGGCGCGCGCGCGCTCCGCTCACCTTTACAACCGGCCTCCGCTCCTGCTGTTAGCCCCGCGCGCCATCCGGCTCGGGCTCCTGCGCCCTCCTCCTCCTCCTCCTCCTCCTCCTAGCACTTCCTGCAACACAGCTGGTAGGAGGAGGAGGAGGAGGAAGGCGCAGGAGCCCGAGCCGGATGGCGCGCGGGGCTAACAGCAGGAGCGGAGGCCGGTTGTAAAGGTGAGCGGAGCGCGCGCGCGCCATCCGGCTCGGGCTCCTGCGCCCTCCTCCTCCTCCTCCTACCAGCTGTGTTGCAGGAAGTGCTAGGAGGAGGAGGAGGAGGAGGAGGAGGAGGGCGCAGGAGCCCGAGCCGGATGGCGCGCGCGCGCTCCACTCACCTTTACAACCGGCCTCCGCTCCTGCTGTTAGCCCTGCGCGCCATCCGGCTCGGGCTCCTGCGCCCTCCTCCTCCTCCTCCTCCTCCTCCTAGCACTTCCTGCAACACAGCTGGGAGGAGGAGGAGGAGGAGGGAGGCGCAGGAGCCCGAGCCGATTGGATGGCGCGCGGGTGAGCGCGCGCGCGCCATCCAATCGGCTCCTGCCACGGTGCACTCACTGCTGGGGTGCTTGGGAGCGCCGGATTGGCTCCCAGGCACCAGCACATGACCACAGCACTGAAGTCAGCACAGCAGCCGCCATTCCATTTACGAGACGAGCTGAAGCTCGTAAAAAAAATGGGGCTGCTGTTTCGATATTTTCAAACCCTTCCGGGTTTGAAAATATGTTTTGATATCGCGTCGGATATGCAAAAAAAAAACGAATTAAATACGAATTAACGAATTAACGAAACAAAACCGACAGGCCTAGTAAACAGGGCCGGAGTCGTTTAGGGCTTTATAGGTTAACACCAGCACTTCGAATTGTGCTCGGAAGCTAATTGGCAGCCAGTGGAGTTCGAGTAACAGCGGAGTGGTGTGCTCCCTGTACCCAGCACCCGTTAGTAATCTGGCTGCCGAGCGTTGGACTTGCTGCAGCTTCCGGGCAGTCTTCAGAGGCAACCCCACGTAGAGAGCGTTGCAGTAGTCTAAGCGGGATGTAACCAAAGCGTGTACTACCGTGGCCAAGTCAGCCCTCCCAAGGTACGGGCGCAGCTGGCGCACAAGTTTTAATTGTGCGAATGCTCCCCTGATCACCGCCGAAACCTGGGGTTCCAGGCTCAGCGATGAATCCAGGAGAACTCCCAGACTGCGTACCTGTGCTTTTAGGGGGCGTCAGGGTACAGCACAGGCTGTAACCCCGTACCCTGTTCGGTCTTACGACTGACCAGGAGGACCTCTGTCTTGTCTGGATTTAGTTTCAATCTGTTGTCCCTCATCCAGTCTGTGACAGCGGCCAAGCACCGGTTCATGACCTGAACAGCCTCCTTAGTGGCAGGTGGAAAAGAGTGATAGAGTTGGACATCATCTGCGTACAGATGACATCGCACCCCAAAACTCCGTGCTGAATCTGACTAAGCACAAAAAAGATGATTTTGAAAGACAGCAGATTACAGGCACTGTCTTCATAGACCTATCAGCAGCATATAATACTGTAAATTATCACCTCCTCCTGAGAAAAATCTATAATATCACAAAGGACTACCACCTCACCTTCTTCATAGGAATCGGCTACAAAACAGGAGCTTTTTTGTTGAGTTCCATGGCCAAAGAAGCAGATGGCGTAAACAGAAGAACGGCCTGCTTCAGGGGAGCGTGCTTGCTCTGTCAATGTTTAAGATTTACACAAAGGACCAGCCACTGCCAAAAGGGACAGAGAGTTTCATCTATGCTGACGATCATGCCATCACCACTCAAGCAGGGAGCTTTGAGATGGTTGAACAGCCATCGGGAAGTAGCAGCCAATAATGAAAGGACCAAGGCAGTGTCATCTCCAGCCCATCCACTGATCAGATATCAGCCAGCATGCCAAAGCCTTAAATCAAGAAATAGCTTCCTAAGATCTACAGAGATATTCACAAGAACATCTCAGCAAGCAAGAGTCCAAAAGTGGCAGGCTAAAACCCAGCACCCCAATCAGTGGCTGATACGAGATGAGACTCCCTCCTGGGCGCACAAAAGTCTGGGCGACCTGGAAGGTGCTGAATAGACTGCACTCTGGCACCACGAGATGCAGAGCCAACCTTAAAAAATGGGGCTACAAAGTGGAGACCACGACATGCAAGAGTGGAGAAGATCACAGACTACAGTCGCCCAGTCTTCTGTGTGCCTAGGAGGGAGTCTCTCATCTGATACCCAAACAGGGGATGAGCTGGAGATGTCTCTGCTTTGGTCCTTTCACTATTGGCTGCTACTTTCCGGCGGATGTCAGGTGGTGCAATACTGGCTAAGCAGCGTAATTTCTCCAGTGGTGTAGGGCGCAGACACCCTGTGATAATGTGGCCTGTCTCATTAAGAGCCACATCCACTGTTTTAGTGTGGTGAGATGTGTTCCACACTGGGCATGCATACTCAGCAGCAGAGTAGCATTGCGCAAGGGCAGATGTCTTCACTGTGTCTGGTTGTGATCCCCAGGTTGTGCCAGTCAGCTTTCGTATGATATTGTTTCTAGCGCCCACTTTTTGCTTGATGTTCAGCCAGTGCTTCTTGTAGGTCAGCGAAAGGTCCAGAGTGACTCCCAGATATTTGGGTGCGCTGCAATGCTCCAGTGGGATTCCTTCCCAGGTAATCCTCAGAGCTTGGGATGCTTGTCTGTTCTTAAGGTGAAAGGCGCATGTCTGTGTTTTAGATGGATTAGGGATCAGCCGGTTTTCCCTGTAATAGGCAGTAAGAGCACCTAGAGCTTCGGAGAGCTTCTGTTCTGCCATCTCAAAGCTCTCTACTTGAGCGGTGATGGCACGATCATCAGCATAGATGAAACTCTCTGTCCCTTCTGGCAGTGGCTGGTCATTTGTGTAGATGTTGAACATGGATGGAGCAAGCACGCTCCCCTGAGGCAGGCCGTTCTTCTGTTTCCGCCATCTGCTTCTCTGGCCTGGAACTCAACAAAAAAGCTCCTGTTTTGTAGCAGGTTTCCTATGAGGCGGGTGAGGTGGTCGTCCTTTGTGATATTATACATTTTTCTCAGGAGGAGGCGGTGGTTCACAGTATCATAGGCTGCTGAGAGGTCTATGAAGTCAGCTCCTGTGATCTGCTGCCTTTCAAAGCCATGTGCTGAGTCAGGTTCAGCACTTGCGATGTGCAGCTTTTGCCTTTCCTGAAGCCGGCTCGCTGTGGGATCAGACAGGGGTCTATTTTTCCCCTGATACAGGCCGTTCTCAACCTTCCTAATGCCGCGACCCCTTAGTACAGGTCCTCATGTTGTGGTGACCCCCAACCATAATGTTATTTTCGTTGCTACTTCATAACTGTCCTTTTGCTACTGTTAAAATAGTCATAATGTAAATATGCAGGATGTATTTTCATTAACTGAACCACATTTAGCACAAATACCCGATACGCCCAAAATTTGAATACTGGTGGGATTGGGGGTGATTGATTTTGTCATTTGGTAATGCTGGAGTTGCTGGGATTTATAGTTCACCTTAAATCAAAGAGCCTTCTGAACTCCATCAATGATGGAATTGAACCAAACATGGCACACAGAATTCCCATGACCAAGAGAAAATACTGGGAAGTTCTGGAGGACATTGACCTTGAGTTTTTGGAGTTGTAGTTCACTTGCATCCAGAGAACACTGTGGACTCAAGCAATGATGGGTCTGGATCAAACTTGGCACAAATACCCAATATGCCCAAATGTGAACACTGGTGGAGTTTGGAGAAAATAGACCTTGCCATTTGGGAGTTGTAGTTGTTGGGATTTATAGTTCACCCACAATGAAATAGCATTCTGAACCCCACCAATGATAGAATCGAGGCAAACTTCCCACACAGAACCCCCATGACCAACAGAAAATACTGTGTTTTCTTATGGTCTTTGGCGACCCCTCTGACACCCCCTCGCGACCCCCACGGGGGTCCCGACCCCCAGGTTGAGAAACACTGGGCTAGAGACAGTCTGCGGGCTACTTATGCTAACTGCTGACAGAAACAACCCTCACTACTAGGAGCACACTTTTGCAGAATCATAACCCATATTCCTTTTGGGGAAAGTCATCATTAGTTTTTCCAGTTCTGCTTTCCTTTGCAAAACAAGCCCTCCCTTCCGTCGTCGGTCTCCCTTACCTTCCCGACATGTCGTCCCTATGTAGCCATTGAGGCAAATGCACCGTCCGTTCTGGGCATTGCAGTATGAGTTCGCCAAGGAACACTCACAGGTCAGCGCACAGCCAGGGCCGTATTTCTTCAGCTGGCAGTCTGGTTCAATGGAAGGGAGAGAGGAGAGCTGTGAAACACAGCAGCCGCACATAGAAATAAAGGTCGAGGGGGCGGGGTGGTTGGCAAATCCCATAGAATAGCCAGGGGTGGCAAAAGGCAAGATCCCTTTCACAATGGATTAACTGACCTTCATCACACTTGGCGCCTGTTTTCCCAGGAGGGCAGAGACAGCGCCCGGTCGCAGGTTCACACAGAGCATTCCCTTCACAGTCACAACGATGCTGGCAATTTTCACCATATGTCCCTGCATCACAGTCTGTAGCCAAATGATTAATAGATAGATATAGAATTAGAGATGGAGTGGATCCTTGACATTTGCTGAGACTCCAGGGCTGTTTGGGAGCATTCTGAACTCCACCAACGATGGAATTAATAATAATAATAATAATAATAATAATAATCTTTATTTCTATCCCGCCGCCATCTCCCTAATGGGGACTCGGAGCGGCTTACATGGGGCCAACATAATACAGCAATAAAATCCAAGCATATACATCAGACAACAACAACATTATCAAAATGACATGAAAATAATAAAATAATAATAGTAATAATAAAAATCAAATAAAATTCCAATAGACACAATGACAATGGGCAGGCCACATATCTATATAAATAAAAATGTAATATTCGTTTGTGATACCATCAGAACTCAAAAACCACTGGGGGAATTGGCATCAAATTTGGACACAATACACCTAACAACCCAATGTATGTTCTCCACTCACCCCCCCCCAAACACTTCCCCTCCCTCCCCCCACCCCCCTTAGAAAGATGTTCAACTGTAAGCCTCAGGGAGGGAAGGAGTGCACGTGCATGGCCAGCAGCGAGTGCACATGCCCATTAGGCTCCCATGGAGGCCCTCCCTTCAGGAGCTGGAGGAAAAGCCCTCATCCCCGCAGGCCTGCTACCCTGTCACTATCCTTTACATCAGGGGTCCTCAAAGTATGGGGTGTGGAGAAGGGTGAGTCCCCCTCCCCCCCCCCAAGACGTGCTTCTCTCTCTCTCTCTCTCTCTCCATTTGTTTGAGGTGGTCTCTGCCTCGAGTTGTAAGCCACAGTCTTTCAACCTCCACAATAATGATTTAATCCGAGTTGGACAGTCTTATCTTAAATTACAGCTCTATGCAAATATTCAAAAACATTGAACCTATTGCTATCTAATTCCCTCTATTTCATTTTTATTTTTGAAACAAGCTTGGCTACCTCATTTTACATCTGTCCCTTCTGTCTATTCCTTCAACTAGAATTCTTCTGTTTTCTGAGGGCCACAGCAACGCGTGGCAGGGTACAGCTAGTTCCGAATAAAAAACAATTAACAGACTATGATGAGATAAAATATACAATAGAATTAGGATTCACCATCTATTTCCAGAAAGGAAGAGAAGGGCAGACAAAGGGGTTCCTAAGATCATCAGAAATATGTGTTTTCTAATTGTCTTTGGCGACCCCTCTGAAATCCCCTCATGACCCCCCCCCAGGGGTCCCGACCCCCAGGTTGAGAAATGCTGAGCTAAAAGGACTCAATTTGGGGCCAGGACCCACAGTTTAAGAAGCAGTGGTCTAATGTTAGGGATTCCTCATCTTCGGAAGAGGAAAGGGAGCAGGGAAGTGCTCAGGAACTGGAGGGAGAAGAAGAATCAGACGAGGAGGGTTTGAAAGTGCCCACATTTCTAGAGAGATGAAAAGAGACAGAGCACAGATGGCGTTCAGCTAGGATAGCTGCTAAAAATGCTGAGCTAATTGGGAGACACCCTAGCACCTCTTGCATGGGGAATTCAGGGCTATAAATCAGCAGCAGGAGCAGTCAGCTTTCGCTGGTAACAACGACCCTGATACTGATGTTTTCACTCCAACGGAATCTGCTTGGTGTCTGCTGCTAAGGACGTAGTTCATTGCCTGTTATCTGATGGAAGACTGGTGTTTCTTTTGGGATTTTGTAAGAGACTTTGCTTTGTGTCTGGATTAAGACTCCCATGCTTTCTTTTGTACTTGTCAATTGCATTTGCTTATCCTTTGTGTTTGCTGAAGTAAAGTATTTTTCTTTTACTTTCAACATTGTCTAAAGGCTAATTTTGAAGGGCAACTTGGGACATCTAAGGTTTTTAAAAGGCAGATAAGCCCAAGTCACCAATAGGATTCCCGTCTGTGCTGTCACGCGCTGGGCCTATAGCAGTTGGCTTTTGAACAGGACGTGCTCTTTGTGCCCAGCGGGAAGCCGGGGTGCCTCGAGTGAGAGGCCCTAAGGATTTTCCTATACAGAGTCTTTAGAAGCTTGAAAGGTTCAACAAGGTCTTTTATTATGGCTTAAGTCTTCAACAAACAATCAGATACTTCTTAGATCTTCAACTAATTAAACAAATGCTTCAAGGCTTTGAATCAGCTGGTGGCTTTCTTAATCTTGTCCACAAGGGACAGGCAACTGGCTTCGCGAACTGTTTCTTTTCTTTTAACCCCTCCTTGGACAATATACTTTCTAAACTTTGCTGGTGTGGGCTCTACTCCCGACTCCAAACTGCTTCTTGGGTCCCGAGTAGACCTACCAGTCAAGGCTTTGCAGATTCTCCAGCTTGAGTCCTTTGGAACTGTTTTCCCCAGGATGCTGTTTCCCTCCGGATGCTGTGAGAAACGAAGCTTCTCTAACAGGTGGAGCTAATCCACGTCCTGTAGCTAAGCTTTCCAATGCAAGACTGACCTAAAATGGCTCCCTCTCCTCCCAGAGCCCTGGGGAAAGGGGCGGAACCAAAACTTAACAATGATTGATGGGTCATTGGCCCTATAATTGCAAACCAAGGGGAGCCACCTTATTGCAAAATGCATGGAACTTTGGAATACATGCAAACACTCAAAGAAAGAAAAGGAAGTTGGAGCTTTTGGTACAGCCGTACCAGCACACCGTCTAAGAGACAGCAGCTCCAGACCTTGCAAGCATAAACTGCATCAGGAGCATGGCTTTTTTATGTTTGGAAGTGGGTGACATACCTTTTTGGCACTGGTTGCCATGGAAACCAGGGGGGCAAATACATTCCCCTGTCACCGGGTCACATGTGGCTCCGTTTTGGCAAACACATGGCTCTTGACAACGGACTCCGTAGAAGCCCGCTGGGCAACCTAGGAAGGAGAACCAATCATGGCATATATCAAAAAAGGGTTAAAACAAATGAAAAAAAATCCAAATCTGTGCAAACTGCTAAATGGAGCATCATCAACTCCAAAACTCCAGATGACCTCTCCCAGTGGTTTCATGTAGATGTTAAAAAGCATGGGAGACAGAATAGAGCCTTGTGGGTCCCCACAGGTCAAAGGCCAGGGGTCCGAGCAGGCGTTTCCCAGCTTCACCATCTGGGAGCGACCCTCCAGGAAGGACTGGAGCCACAACAGAACCGTGCCCCCAAGGCCCATCCCAGAGAGTCGTCCCAGAAGGATACCATGGTCGATGGTATCGAAAGCCGCTGAGATGTCCCAGAGAACTAACAGGGTCACACTCCCCCTGTCAAGCTCTCTGCGGAGGTTATCCACCAAGGCGACCAAAGCTGTCTCGGTGCCGTGGCCAGGCCTGAAGCCAGACTGTGACTGGTCCATGTAATTGGTGTCCTCCAAAAAGCCCTGGAGCTGAGAGGCGACCACCCGTTCCAGCACCTTGTCCAAAAAAGGGAGGTTGGAGATTGGTCTGTAGTTGCTCAGCACCGTGGAGTCAAGGGAAGACTTCTTCAGGAGTGGTCGAACCACCGCCTGTTTACTTTGCCTCACTTTCCCAAACTACATTTAAGATGGCTGTGTTCTCAATCACCATTACGTTTAATCTTGCCCACAGTCTTAATAATAATAATAATAATAATAATAATAATAATAATCTTTATTTATACCCTGCCACTATCTCCCCAGTGGGGACTTGGAGCGGCTTACATGGGGCCAATCCCGGACAACATATTACAGCAGAATAAAACCAAAAACATAAACAACAAGCAACATCATCAAAATTACATAGGGAAAAAAAGACCAAAGGAATGGTCTTTAAAGTGTTTTATGTTGTTTTGACTTTACCAAAGTTGCCAAATGGTTATACTGAAAATTAAACTGACCTCAGGAGACATCCAAATGTTACAGAACATTGACCAAAAAATTGGTGATTGTTTCAATTTCTAAACCCCCCACTACACACACACTGATTGACACACAACATGAGTGCAACTTACTGTGTTCGCACAAGTTCCCATAGAGACCTTTCCCACATTGGCAGGCTCCTGTCACCGCATCGCAGGTTGCATTGTTTCGACAAGTGCATTTCAGCTGGCAGCCAGCCCCATAGCTTCCTGGTGGACATCCTGCACAGAAAATAGTATTTTGATGTATCATTTTCAGCAATGAATCGGGGACTCTCAAGACCAAAAAGCAAATAAAATGAGGAATTACCTAGTTCGCAAAATGTCCCAGTCCACCCGAGCCGACAGAGGCAGGAACCGTCGGATGCGAGACAGATTCCTCCGTTCTGGCAGCCACACGCCTGCTTACATCCCGGTCCATGACGATTCCTTGGACAACCTGATTTAGAAGACAACAAGACACAGGGAAAAGCAAATATTAAAAAATCTATACACATAATAAAAGTGAAAATATGTATGTGTGTATGTGGCTGGGGTGTCCACTTACACAGACAAGCTCCTGCCTCCACAAACACCTATAGCTTCTAGGGCTGGTCAATTCGTTTCGTTAATTCATAATTCGTTAAAAAATTCGTTAATTTTTGAATTACGAAATGATTACAAAACATTTTTTTTAACCTGGAAGTGTTTTTAAATATCGAAACGGCAGGCGCCAAAACATTTTGTATTTCCGTCCATTTCGGAAATACATAAGATGGCCGCCTGCCGATGCTTGCTGAGAGGGGCGAGCGAGAGGGGCGAGCGAGCGGCGAGTGAGAGGGGCGGAAGCACTCTCTCCTGACATTTCACCCACATCTATGGCAGGCATCCTCAGAGGTTGTGAGGTCTGTTGGGAAACTAGGCAAGTGGGGTTGATATATCTGTGGAATAATGTTCAGGGTGGGAGGAAGAACTCTTGTCTGCTGGAGGCAAGCGTGAATGTTGCAGCTGGCCAGCTTGATGAGCATCGAATGGCCTTGCAGCTTCATGGTCTGGCTGCTTCCTGCCTGAATGTTGCAATTGGCCAGCTTGCTTAGCATTGCCTATTAATAATAATAGCGAGCGGCGAGCGAGAGGGGCGAGCGAGTGGCGAGCGAGAGGGGCGGAAGCACTCTCTCCTGACATTTCACCCACATCTATGGCAGGCATCCTCAGAGGTTGTGAGGTCTGTTGGAAACTAGGCAAGTGGGGTTGATATATCTGTGGAATAATGTTCAGGGTGGGAGGAAGAACTCTTGTCTGCTGGAGCGAGAGGGCCCGCCAGAGTGAGTGCCTGCCTTCCCTCCTTAATAATAATTAATAATAATTAATCCCTATTCTACTAAATTAATAATTAAATTTAAAAAATATTGAAAAAATATTGAGAAAAAAAAAGGGCGCCATCTTTACAAAATGTTTTGTAAATATTTACGAAATTTCGTAAATACCGAAACTTTTTTTTGGGAAAGTTTTGTAATTATTTTAAATATCGAAACAAAAAAAAAACCCCAATTACAAATCGATTTTAGAAACAAATTTTTGCGTTGTTACCCAGGCCTAATAGCTTCCACTACTCAGGAGACACCAATGGCCTTCCCTCCAATGACATTGCAAGTTATAGTGAGTGCCATGAACATGTACAAGAGCCTTGCCAATGTCCTCCACAAACAACATACTGCCCACCACCCAAGTGAAGGCTATCACACAGGGACAATTTTATCCTAGATTTTCTGTTTTTCCTCCACCACAGGTATCCCAGTGTTTCTGACTCTCTCCATTGGTGTGGAATTAGCAAGACCCTACCCACTACCTCTCCCATAACCCTTTCCTATCATTTTCCATGGCACACAGCAAACAGGGGAAATGATCAGCAACTGAACATACTAGAGAGGGGAGAATTCATCATGATTTATAGGAGTTCTACTGGGATGTAGGTGAACTACAACTCCCAGACTGCCCCACCCATGCCTTATATGCCATATGGGGAAGATGGGTGTGGCCATAGCCTTAAAGCTATAGAGAGCTTGTCAAAAGAGTCTGAAGTGCTGTGCATTAACATCCACCACTACCATATGTGTGCATTTCATAGGGACCACTGAGAAGAAAGTAGCTGGATGAGGGAGAGGGAGGAGGAGGAAGAGGAAGGAGAAGGGGGGGGGGGGAGAAAAAGGAAGTGGTGGAGGAGGATTAGTGGAAAAGGAATGTGTGCTGGTACGGCTGTACCAGGAGCTCCAACTTTATTTTCTTTCTGTTATCTGCTTGCAGTCATAGGGCAGGCCTCCTGTCCATCATAATTAAGCTTTGGTTCTGCCCCTTGTTCAGGGCTCTGGGAGGGAAAGGAGCCATTTTTTTGGGCAGTCTCACATAAGGAAGCTAAACTATAGGACGTAGACCAGCTCATCCCGTAGAAAAGCTTCTTTTCTCAAGAGCATCCAGGCAGAGGCGGCCCTAGGTAATTTTCAACGGTAAGCAAACAGTATTTTGGCACACACACACCCCCAACCAATCATTGATATATATTTTCTGTTTGTCGTGGGAGTTCTGTGTGCCATATTTGGTTCAATTCCATCATTGGTGGAGTTCAGAATGCTCTTTAATTGTAGGTGAACTATACATCTCAGTAACTACACTTGCCGCACTTGCTCCCTTGCCTGGCCCGCTTTGGGTCCAGAGGCATGTCTGAAGACCCCGGCGTGTGCACCAAAAGTCACCTCTTCTCCTGACTTTCTCCTCAGCCATTGGGACCGAGAGAGAGACAGAGACAGAGGTGGAGATGCCCACCTTTCCTGAAGGTAGGCGCAAAAACAAAGGAGGGAGCAAAGGTGGGAAATACCTCCAGTCAGAGGGGCTCCCTCTCTCTCTCTCTCTCGGTCCCAATGGCTGAAGAGAAAGTCAGGAGAAGAGGCGACTTTTGGTGCGCATGCTGGGGTCTTCAGACATGTCTCCGGACCCGAAGCAGGCCAGGCGCGGCGGCTCCGCCCCTTGGCCCACCTGCGGATTGGGGAGAGGAGAGGAGGCGGGTGGAGCACCGGGAGATTGGGAAAGGGAGCCGGTCATGGGGAAGGAATCGAACGCGGAGAACGATGGAGCACTGGCTCTGCTCATGCACCCAGTGGCCGGGTGGATCAGGAACGAGAGGGGCTAGGCGAGGCTCAAGGGCCCGGCCCCTTTGTGAAGAGGATCGTCCGGCAGAGAGGCAAGGAAGCCGAGGCTCCCCCCGTACTGCTAGGGCTGTTGTGAGCCGAGGGGGTGCTCCTCAAGTGGCAGTCGAGGGGCATTTACAGAGGCGCCTCTGCGCCCCTGGCAAAAAAAGTGTTCTGCGACCGCTTACTTCGTGTAATGGACGAGCCACCCCTGCATCCAGGGAAACAGAGCATCCAAGGAAAAGGAGCATCCAGGGAAAAGGAACATCCAGGGAAACAGAAACAGAAATTCAAAGGAAAAGGTCCCAAGGCTCTGGCTGAGAGCTCACAGCCTCTCAGCCTCACAGCAATCAGAGGGAAAACAACCCTGAGGTTTTCAAAGAATTCTCTGAGGGAGGACAGCACTACAGATCCACGGAACTCCAGCTGAAATATCTACAAGCCTCGACTGGTAGGTCTACTCGATACCCAGACACATTTGGAATCGGTAGTAGGACCCACACCGATGAGGCATAGATAGTAAATAGGGCTGGGCGGTTTCGTTCGTTAATTTCGTAATTCGTTATTAATTTGTATTTAAATTAGCTTACGATCCGATATTGAGCCATGCAGGAGTAATTAAAAATCGAAACGAATTTTTTCAATTTATTTCGTAATTTTTTCGTAATCGATTCATAATTGTTTCGTAATTGTTTCGTAATTATTTCCGTATGTCTGGTGCAAGTTTTAGGGTTGTTGTTTGTTTTATCAGTGATAAAAAATAAATTATCACACCAATAGTCAACAACAGAGGGAGAGGGAAGCTTCAGAAGTTCCCCCTGTCCCATTTGGAGGGTTTTTTAGCATATTGCGCAATCGCGTCCGCCATTAACGAATCGATTCGTAATTGTTTCGAAACTGTTTCGTAATTTCAAGAAATTTCGTATATTTCGAACTTTTTTAAAGAAAAATTTCGGAATTCTTTTAAAAAACGAAACGCAAAAAACCCCCTAAAAACGAATCGAGTTTAGAAACAAATTTTTCCGTGGTTACCCAGCCCTAATAGTAAACAGCCTGGGAGAGGTTAAATAGGTGTTTTTCCTACATAGAAAGTACAGTTAATTAAAGTCAGGTACCAGTCCATTGAGGACTAGACTAAGAAAGCCTTGAAGTGTTGTTTGAACCATCGAAGATTTGTTGTTTGTTCCATAATAAAGACTTTGTTGTATCATGAAAGACTCTAAAGACTATTACTTCAGAAAAATCCCCGAGAACCTCTCTTTGAGGCGCCCTGGCTTCCCGTTGGGCTTAAAGTATACGTCCTATAGAAAAGACAGCTGTTACAGGCCCAGTGTGCAACAGAACAGAATGGGAAGGAGAAATAGACAAGGAAAGGAGATGTAGGAGGGAGAAGATGAAGAGGAGCATACCGGGGGGGGGGGGGGGTAAGAAGGCAGAAGAATATGATGATGAAAAGGAGGAGGAAGAAAATAGAGGAGGAAAAAAAGATAAGAAAAAGGAGAAATAAAAAAGAGGGAAAGAAGGAAGAAAAATATGAAGATGAGGAAGAAAAAGAAGGGGCTCACTACACACTACATCAAGGACTCAGCCCACTTCATAGAAAAAATCAGCAATCTCAAGCTAAATACCAACGACAAACTGATCAGCTTCGATGTGGTATCTCTATTTACCATGGTCCCGGTAGCAGACACCATGGCACTCATCAACCAGAGGTTCCCAAAAGACATCACGGCTCTGTTTCACCATTGCCTCACCACCAGTTACTTTCAGTGGGACAATGAATTCTACGAACAGAAAGATGGAGTAGCTATGGGGAGCCCTCTCAGCCCGGTCATAGCTAATTTCTACATGGAACACTTTGAAGAACAAGCCCTGGAGACAGCAACCAAAAAGCCCACGATATGGTTCAGATATGTGGATGACACCTTCACCATTTGGAGCCATGGAGAAGAAGAACTCAACAGGTTCCTGGACCATCTGAACAGCATCCACCCAAACATATGGTTCAGATATGTGGATGACACCTTCACCATTTGGAGCCATGGAGAAGAAGAACTCAACAGGTTCCTGAACCATCTTAGCAGCATCCATCCAAACATCCAGTTCACCATGGAAAAAGAAAATGAAGGAAGACTGCCTTTTCTAGATGTCCTAGTCATCCGCAAACCAGATCAACAATTGGGTCACACCGTCTACAGAAAACCCACACACACAGATAGATATCTACATAAATACTCCAACCATCACCCAAGTCAAAAAAGAAGCACCATTAAAGCCTTGGCAGACCATGCAAAAAGAATCTGCGAAGCCCACCTCCTCCAAGATGAACTGAACCACCTCAACTGGGCTCTCCAGGCCAAGGGAGACTCCACCTCAGACATCAGAAGAGCTGCAAGACCAAGAACAAGCCACGAGAGTAAAGATGAAGATCCACCCAGAGGAAAAGTGTTCCTGCCATACATCAAGGGAACCACTGATCGCATAGGGAAGCTGATGAGGAAACACAACATACAAACTATCTACAAACCCACCAAGAAAATCCAACAAATGCTACGTTCAGCAAAGGACAAGAGGGATCCTCTCACCTCTGCAGGAGTCTACCGTATCCCATGCAGCTGTGGACAAGAAGTCTACAGAGGGACCACCAAACGCAGCAGCATTGCCCAGACACGCATCAAGGAACATGAAAGGCACTGCAGACTACTTCAACCAGAGAAGTCAGCCATAGCAGAGCACCTGATGAACCAACCTGGACACAGCATATTATTTGAGAACACAGAAATGCTGGACCACACCAACAACCACCATGTCAGACTACACAGAGAAGCCATTGAAATCCACAAGCATGTGGACAATTTCAACAGAAAGGAAGAGACCATGGAAATGAACAAAATCTGGCTACCAGTATTAAAAAACTCTAAAATTACAACAGCAAAACAGCAGAGAGGAAACAACCAGGCACATCTTAACACCTCTCAACAAAAGATTTTCCCAGGCTCAGCCAGGCCTTCAAATACTAATGAAGGTGGTCAGTTGAAACATTCACACCTAGCTCCAGCAGAGAAAAGCTCTTTGCCCCACCCCAGCCATTCCACAGATATATAAACCCATTGTCCTAATTCCAACAGACCTCACTACCTCTGAGGATGCTTGCCATAGATGCAGGCGAAATGTCAGGAGAAATGCCTCTAGAACATGGCCCTGTAGCCCGAAAAAACCCCACAAGAACCTAAAAAGAAGACACATTGTACAATCAAACTCATGGCTACACCAGACAATCTGGCCCCATCCTTGCTCACTTACCATGTTCGCAGTTGGGGCCAGTCCTTCCTGAAGGGCAAAGGCAAAACCCTGTCACATGATGGCATGTGGCATTGTGGCTGCAGGAACACACCAGTGTACAGCCAGCTCCATAGTGTCCAGGTGGGCAAGCTAGGAAAAACAACAACAGTGTTATCGACTGCATGGCCGTCATACCAAGCATTGACAACAACAACAACAACAGGAACAAGCACATGCCTCAATAGGAAAGCTAGGAAAAATGACATTTCCAGGATGTAGCTGTCAGCAAGAAGTTTGCAAAAGTAACTTTGTGGTGCGGACACTATCACCTCTCAATTTGTCCCCAAATGGATAGTTCCATCCAGAATATTCTGGGGAAAAAGTTTCCATTTTAAAGCTATAGGGACTATCCCTGGAGATCTCAAAGTTTGTATAAGCAAGACAATGGTACGCCTTGTTTACGGTGTTAATGTCAACACGATAAATACAGAAGTGAGCAACTCTTCAGAATAAGATTATGCACAAGCCTAACCCCTAGTGTAGCCCCCAACTCATCGAAGCCTATTACGATAGACTGCCTGGATAACACCAGAAAATATATGAATTTTTAACTCCGGTTACTAAACAGAATAAACCAAACACAACCACCTAGAATCATAGAATCAAAGAGTTGGAAGAGACCTCATGGGCCATCCAGTCCAACCTCCTGCCAAGAAGCAGGAATATTGCATTCAAATCACCCCTGACAGATGGCCATCCAGCCCCTGTTTAAAAGCTTCCAAAGAAGGAGCCTCCACCACACTCGGGGGCAGAGAGTTCCACTGCTGAACGGCTCTCACAGTCAGGAAGTTCTTCCTCATGTTCAGATGGAATCTCCTCTCTTGTAGTTTGAAGCCAATGTTCCGCATCCTAGTCTCCTAGGAAGCAGAAAACAAGCTTGCTCCCTCCTCCCTGTGGCTTCCTCTCACATATTTATACATGGCTATCATATCTCCTCTCAGCCTTCTCTTCTTCAGGCTAAACATGCCCAGCTCCTTAAGCCGCTCCTCATAGGGCTTGTTCTCCAGACCTTTTATCATTTTAGTCGCTCTCCTCTGGACACATTCCAGCTTGTCAATATCTCTCTTGAACTGTGGTGCCCAGAATTGGACACAACATTCCAGGTGTGGTCTAACCAAGGCGGAATAGAGAATGGGGAGCATGACTTCCCTAGATCTAGACACTAGGCTCCTATTAATGCAGGCCAAAATCCAGGATTGTTATAGACACACATCATGACCTACAGCAGGAGTCCTCAAACTACGGGCCGCGGGCCACTTCCGGCCCACCAAGGGCACTTATCCAGCCCGCGGAGGAGGAGCATGCCCCCCCCCCCCCACACACACAGTGCTCCTCCCTTGGCTGGCTCACGCTATCCGTCAGACTGGATGGGCAGTGTGAGCCAGCCAAGGGCAGCTGCTCCACGCAGACTACTTGTGCGTAAAGCACATCGCGAGGTGCTTTACACGTGAGAAGGCTGTGCGGTGCTGCTCCTCCCTTGGCTGGCTCACGCTATCCATCAGGCCCAATGGGCAGTGTGAGCCAGTCAAGGGTGGCTGCTCCGTGTGGCCTACTTACTGCTCCGCGCAGCCTACTCACATGTAAAGCACCTCGCGAGGTGCTTTATGCACGAGTAGGCTGCGTGGTGCAGCTCCTCCCTTGGCTGGCTCACGTTATCCGTCAGGCCCAATGGGCAGCGTGAGCCAGCCAAAGGCAGCTGCTCCGCACAGTCTACTCGCGCGTAAAGCACCTCGTGAGGTGCTTTATGTGCGAGTAGGCCATGCCGTGCTGCTCCTCCTTTGGCTGGCTCACGCTATCCGTCAGGCCGAATGGGCAGCGTGAGCCAGCCAAAGGCAGGCTGCCCCGGCACTCCATGCAGTCATGCTGGCCCTATGACCTTGGCGGTGTCTATGGACAACGCCGGCTCTTCGACTTAGAAATGCAGATGAGCACCACACCCCAGAGTCAGACACGACTGGACTTCATGTCAGAGGAAAACCTTTAACTAGGAAAATTGTGGAAGATCCAGGGTGGGAGAAAGAACTCTTGTCTGTTGGAGGTAGATATGAATCTTTCAATTGGCCACTTTGATTGCCATTTCATAGCCTGACAGTTTTTAGAGAGAATCCTTTGTTGAGAGGTGATTAGCTGGCCCTGATTGTTTCTTGTCTGGAGTTCCCCTGTGTTTGAGTGTTGTTCTTTATTTACAGTTATAATTTTAGAGGGTTTTTTTTAATACTGGTAGCCAGATTTTGTTCAGACTAGAAATAGGAAGATTTCCCCTTCTCAGCTCCTGGAATTACTGCCTAAAGAGGGCTAGAATGAACCCTTCCACACAGCAAAATATAATATATGTGCAATGTGCATATGAATTTTTTTATTGATTTTTTAAAAAAAACTATAGTCCGGCCCTCCAACGGTCTGAGAGACAGTGAACTGTCCCCCGGTTTAAAAAGTTTGAGGACCCCTGATCTACAGCTACTCACTAGGCTTGGGCGATCCAGTTCGTTAATTTCGTAATTCGTTATTAATTTGTATTTAAATTAGCTTACGATCCAATATCGAGCCATGCAGGAATAGTGTGAGGAGTAATTAAGAATCGAAACAATTTTTTTCCAATTTTCGTAATTATTTCGTAATTATTTTCGTATGTCTGGTGCAAGTTTTACAATCTCGCATTTACCCCACTTCCGGTCCCTTTGCTCTGCTGCTTCCCTCCTCTTTCCTCTTCTTGCCTCACTCTGGGCTGCACTGAGCTACCTTCCTTCCTTCCTTCCTTCCTTCCTTCCTTCCTTCCTTCCTTCCTTCCAGCTGGCAAATCCCACATTCCCCCCTCCCTCCTCTTTCTCCTGGCATCCTTCTTGCCCAAAATTTCTCATTACTTTATTTTTCATACCCTCACTCTATGCCACAGCAATGCGTTGCCAGGTACAGCTAGTATAATATATAATATAATATAATATAATATAATATAATATAATATAATATAATATACAATTATAATATAATATATTATATAATAATAATGTTATAATATAATATATATATATTATATTATATTATATTATTATAATACTATTATATTATAGTATTGTATGTTATATTATATTATTATATTATATATTATATTAAAAAAAGGTAAAGGTAGTCCCCAGTCATGTCTGACTCTGGGGTGTGGTGCTCATCTCCATTTCTAAGCCAAAGAGCCGGCGTTGTCCGTAAACACCTCCAAGGTCATGTGGCCGGCATGACTGCATGGAGCACCGTTACCTTCCCGCCGGAGCGGTACCTATTGATCTACTCACATTTGCATGTTTTCGAACAGCTAGGTTGGCAGAAGCTAGGGCTGACAGCGGAAGCTCATGCCGCTCCCCGGAATCGAACCTGCGACCTTTTGATCAACAAGCTCAGCAGCTCAGTGCTTTAACCCACTGCGCCACCGGGGGCTCCATATATTATATTACTATATTGTTATTATATTATATTATAATTGTATATTATAATATAATATAATACAATATATATAATATAATTTACAATAATATAATATAATAATATTATAATAATATAATATAATATGTATAATATTATAATATAATAAATTATTATATTATATATATTATATTATATTATAATAATAATATATAATATAATATAATATAATATAATATACAATAATATAATATAATAATATTATAATATAATATACAACAATATAATATAATAATATAATAAAAATATAATATAATATAGTTCTTAGTTTTATCACACCAACAGTCAACAACAGAGGGAGAGGGAAGCTTCAGAAGTTCCCCCTGTCCCATTTGGAGGGTTTTTTTAGCATATTGCGCAATTGCGTCCACCATTAACGAATCGATTTATAATTTCGGAAATTTCGGAAATTTCGAAATTTTGAAATCTTAAATTTCGGAAGTCCTCAGCATTTCGAAACGCTAGCGCACCCTAGAAACGAAATGAGTTTAGAACCTATTTTTTTCTTGATCGCCCAAGCCTAATACTCACCACTACTGCAGTCAGCTCCAATGTAGCCAGCTGGGCATTGGCACGTTCCCGTGGTGGTCACACACTGCCCTCCGTTCTTACATTTACACTGCTTCTCACAGTTTGGACCATATCGTCCCAGTGGACATCCTGAGGAAGGAGACGGGAAGATAACAAAGGGTCACAATGAAAACAAGCCAGACAAAATGCTCGACATGTGGCAGTCGAGCATTGTGTCTCCCAACACAGCTCAAATTTAACACAATGGCAGGGGGTTGGACTGGATGTCAGGGGGTTGGACCTGCTATTCCTTTGGTTCCCTTGGCTTTGATTTGCACAACACAACAACAACGAAACACATTCTTGGTTTTTAGAGTCTGGTCACAGAATGGAGACAGCTTTGGTCGCCTTGGTGGATGACAAGGGGAGTGTGTCCCTGATGGTTTCCTTGGATCTCTCAGTGGTTTTCAGTGCCATTGACTATGGTGTCCTTCTGGGTTGGCTGTGTGCTTTGAGATCTCTCTCTGCTTGTACGTCAGGAGAGAAGTAGTGATTGAGCTTTTCCCTCTCTTGAAACCTTAGAAAAATCATAGAATCATAGAATCCTAGAGTTGGAAGAGACCTCATGGGCCATCCAGTCCAACCCCATTCTACCAAGAAGCAGGAAAATTGCATTCAAAGCACCTCTTATTTTTAATTATTTATCTTGTCATCAGCAACCATACCATTGTATTACATTTCTAACAGAACAAAACAAACAGATAAAAAAACACAAATTTTGCAAACTTGGTAGTTGATTAAATGTCCTTTGACCAGTAGCTGGCCCCTTGGAGTGCCTCTGGTGTTGCCGCGAGAAGGTCCTCCATTGTGCATGTGGCAGGGCTCAGGTCGCATTGCAGCAGGTGGTCAGTGGTTGGCTCTTCTCCACACTCGCATGTTGTGGATTCCAATTTGTAGCCCCATTTCTGAAGGTTGGCTCTGCATCTCGTGGTGCCAGAGCGCAGTCTGTTCAGCGCCTTCCAAGTCGCCCAGTCCTCTGTGTGCCCAGGGGGGAGTCTCTCATCTGGTATCACCCACGGATTGAGGTGCTGGGTTTGAGCCTGCCACTTTTGGACTCCTGCTTGCTGAGGTGTTCCAGCGAGTAACTCTGTGGATCTAAGAAAACTATTTCTTGATTTAAGTCGTTGACATGCTGGCTGATACCCAAACAAGGGATGTGCTGGAGATGGTCCTTTCACTATTGGCTGCTACTTCCCGGTGGATGTCAGGTGGTGCAATACCGGCTAAGCAGTGTAATTTCTCCAGTGGTGTAGGGCGCAGACACCCCGTGATAATGTGGCATGTCTCATTAAGAGCCACATCCACTGTTTTAGTGTGGTGAGATGTGTTCCACACTAGGCATGCGTACAGAGGCGGCCCTAGGTAATTTTCAACGGTAAGCAAACAGTATTTTGCCCCCCCCCCCCTGCCCACAACCAATCATTGATATATATTTTCTGTTTGTCGTGGGAGTTCTGTGTGCCATATTTGGTTCAATTCCATCACTGGTGGAGTTCAGAATGCTCTTTGATTGTAGGTGAACTATACATCCCAGTAACTACACTTGCCGCACTTGCTCCCTTGCCTGGCCCGCTTTGGGTCCGGAGGCGTGCCTGAAGACCCCGGCGTGTGAACCAAAAGTCACCTCTTCTCCTGACTTTCTCCTCAGCCATTGGGACCAAGAGAGAGAGAGAGGCAGAGGTGGAGATGCCCACCTTTCCTGAAGGTAGGCGCAAAAACAAAGGAGGGAGCGGAGGTGGGAGATACCTCCAGCCAGAGGGGCTCTGTCTCTCTCTCTCTCTCTCTCTCTCTCTCTCTCTCTCTCGGTCCCAATGGCTGAAGAGAAAGTCAGGAGAAGAGGCGACTTTTGGTGCGAACGCTGGGGTCTTCAGACACGCCTCTGGACCCGAAGCGGGCCAAGCGTGGTGGCTCCGCCCCTTGGCCCACCCGTGGATTGCGGAGAGGAGAGGAGGCGGGTGGAGCACCGGGGGATTGGGAAAGGGAGCCGGTCATGGGGAAGGGATCGAATGCGGAGAATGATTGAGCGCCGGCTCTGCTCATGCACCCGGTGGCCGGGTGGAGCAGAAACAAGAGGGGCTAGGCGAGGGGGTGCTCCTCAAGTGGCAGTCGAGGGGCATTTACAGAGGCGCCTCTGTGCCCCTGGCAAAAAAAGGTGTTCTGCGACCACTTACTTCGCGTAATGGATGAGCCGCCCCTGCATGCGTACTCAGCAGCAGAGTAGCATAGCGCAAGGGCAGATGTCTTCACTGTGTCTGGTTGTGATCCCCAGTACTTCATCTCCAAAGCTAACCTTGAACTATAGATAGGGAAAAACCTCTTTTTCTAACCATAGCAGCTCAGGGTTAGGGTGAAAGGATCCCAGGATATTTTCTACCATTTGGGGAAGAGTTACCTCAGTAACTGAAGAAAAAAGAAAGATCATCTCTATGGTTTCACCAACTGACTGTTTTGTTTGTAACTTTGCCAAGCTGTGCCAAGTCTGCAAGGACTTTGAGAAATAAATATTCTGTTTTGGTGTTCAAAACCTGTAGTGGCCTCAGTTGCTGGAAATCTCAAGCTTCTAAAGAAAGACCCAGACAAAGAGAGAAGCACATCTTAGTTTTATTTTTAGGATCTGGGTGTGACGGCACACCACTACATCTGAGGATGCTTGCCACAGATTCCACAGATATCTAAACCCTTTTTTCCTAGACTTCACAAGCCACCCAAAGTCCCTTCTGGGAGATGGTGATGGGATACAAATAAAATTGTTGCTGTTGTTGTTGTTGTTGTTGTTAGAGTTATTGGGGTTATTTAGGGCAATGATGCAGCAAATTCCATGCAATCGACTACATCAGCTCTAGTTTCGTAGATACGATTTTCTTAGTTTTTTTATGGGTCATGAGTTCGAAGCCAGCTCGGGTCAGAGTGAGTTTCCAACCAAATTTGTGTAGCTTGCTGTTGACCTTTGCAGCCTGAAAGACAGTTGTATCTGTCGAGTACGAAATTTAGGTACCGCTAAGCAGGGAGGTGAATTTAACAAATTTTCGAGGCCATAAAAATCTCCAGCAAGCATGCAAAGAATGAGGAAGTACTTCATCAGTGTTACAAATGGTTGGTGAAGCGACAGCTCCCCTGGTGGCCAGAATACCCTCATGAAAAAAGCTGGAATGTTGAATTGCCTCTGAGTGGCTGTCTATATATGTTGTGTGTCTATGGCATTGAATGTTTGCCATGTATATGGACATTGTAATCCGCCCTAAGTCCCTTGCGGGGTGAGAAGAGCAGAATAGAAATACTGTAAATAAATAAATCTATATAAATAAAATGTAATATTCGTTTGTGGGATTAACAGAACTCAAAAACCACTGGACGAATTGACACCAAACTTGGACACAAGACACTTAACCCAATGTATGCCCTTCACTAAAAAAAAAAATGATTTTGTCATATGGGAGTTGTAGTTGCTGGGATTTATAGTTCACGGTTTGGTGGGCAGTGTCCTTTGGTTTTGGAGTTGTAGTTCACCTATATCCAGAGATCACTGTGGACTAAAACAAGGATGGATCTGGACCAAACTCTACACGAATACTGAATGTGCCCAAATGTGAACACTGGTGGAGTTTGGGGAAAATATAATCTTGACATTTGGGAGTTGTAGTTGCTGGGATGTATAGTTCACCTACAATCAAAGAGCATTCTGAACCCCACCAATGATAGAATTGGACCAAACTTGGCACCCAGTTCTCCCATGACCAACAGAAAATACCAGAAGGGTATTGATGGGCAGTGTCCTTTAGTTTTGGAGTTGTAGTTCACCTACATCCAGAGATCACTGTGGACTCAAACAATGATGGATCTGGACCAAACTCTACACGAATACTCAATATGCCCAAATGTGAACACTGGTGGAGTTTGGGGAAAATATAATCTTGACATTTGGGAGTTGTACTTGCTGGGATGTATAGTTCACCTACAATCAAAGAGCATTCTGAACCCCACCAACGATGGAATTGAACCAAACTTGGCACACAGTTCTCCCATGACCAACAGAAAATACTGCAAGGGTTTGGTGGGCAGTGTCCTTTGTTTTTGGAGTTGTAGTTCACCTACATCCAGGGAGCACTGAGGACCCAAACAATGATGGATTTGAACCAAACTCTACATGAATACTCAATACAACCAAATGTGAACACTGGTGGAGATTGGGGAAAATAGAATCTTGACATTTGGGAGTTGTAGTTGCTGGGATGTATAGTTCACCTACAATCAAAGAGCATTCTGAACCCCACCAACGATAGAATTGGGCCAAACCTCCCACACAGAACCCCCAACACGTGGCAGGGGACGGCTAGTAAATAATAAAATTAGAGGAACCAAAATGTGTATATATTACAACAATGTAACACGATTTTTGCACTGTGAAAGTCTATCAAGATCTAGAAACATCTGGAATGCCTCATGCAGTCTCACTATACAGTATTTCAAACCTTTCTCCGTAACCATTGCCTCTGATACTCGAAGCCCTCCACTGCTCATATGAATATCTCACACAATGCAATAGTGTTGGATCCACAACTCACTCTGCCGGCAATTGCTGCCGTGGAATCCTGGTGCACAGATACACTCCCCGGTCACTGGGTGGCAGTCGTGATTCACTCCTGCGCACTGACAGATCCGTGCACAGTTGAGTCCGAAGGTCCCAGGCAGACAGGCTAGGTGGGAAGAAGACGGCAAGTTGGTTGAACTGGGGAGATTTGGACCCATAACACAACAAAACTATGTGGCATACACATTCCATAGAAGCATAGAACAGACCCCCAAGGGCCATCCAGTCTAACCCCATTTTGCCTTGGCTGGGGTGTCCACTTACACAGACAAGCTCCTGCTTCCACAAACAGCTATGACCAACAAAAAATACTGGAGGTCTTTGGGAGGATTAATGGAAGTTGTAGTTCACCTACATCCAGGGCATATTATGAACCCAAGCAATGATGGATCTAAGAGCACTCTGAACTCCACCAATAATGGAATTGGACCAAACTTGGGACACAGAGCCACCATGACCAGCAAAAAATCCTGAAGGTCTTCAAGGGAAATTCGCCTTGATTTGGGAGAGTTGTAGTTCACCTACATCCAGGGCATATTATGAACCCAAACAATGATGGATCTAAGAGCACTCTGAACTCCACCAATGATGGAATTGGACCAAACTTGGGACACAAAGCCACCATGACCTGCAAAAAATCCTGGAGGTCGTCAAGGGAAATTCGCCTTGATTTGGGAGAGTTGTAGTTCACCTACATCCAGGGCATATTATGAACCCAAACAATGATGGATCTAAGAGCACTCTGAACTCCACCAATTATGGAATTGGACCAAACTTGGGACACAGAGCCACCATGAACAGCAAAAAAATCCTGGAGGTCTTCGGGGGAAATTCACCTTGATTTGGGAGAGTTGTAGTTCACCTACATCCAGGGCATATTATGAACCCAAACAATGATGGATCTAAGAGCACTCTGAACTCCGCCAATGATGGAATTGGACCAAACTTGGCACACAGAGCCACCATGACCAGCAAAAAATACTGGAGGTCTTCAAGGGAAATTCGCCTTGATTTGAGAGAGTTGTAGTTCACCTACATCCAGGGCATATTATGAACCCAAGCAATGATGGATCTAAGAGCACTCTGAACTCCACCAATGATGGAATTGGACCAAACTTGGGACACAAAGCCACCATGACCTGCAAAAAATCCTGGAGGTCGTCAAGGGAAATTCGCCTTGATTTGGGAGAGTTGTAGTTCACCTACATCCAGGGCATATTATGAACCCAAACAATGATGGATCTAAGAGCACTCTGAACTCCACCAATGATGGAATTGGACCAAACTTGGGACACAGAGCCACCATGACCAGCAAAAAAATCCTGGAGGTCTTCAAGGGAAATTCGCCTTGATTTGGGAGAGTTGTAGTTCACCTACATCCAGGGCATATTATGAACCCAAACAATGATGGATCTAAGAGCACTCTGAACTCCACCAATGATGGAATTGGACCAAACTTGGCACACAGAGCCACCATGACCAGCAAAAAATACTGGAGGTCTTCAAGGGAAATTCGCCTTGATTTGGGAGAGTTGTAGTTCACCTACATCCAGGGCATATTATGAACCCAAACAATGATGGATCTAAGAGCACTCTGAACTCCACCAATGATGGAATTGGACCAAACTTGGGACACAGAGCCAGCAATAAATCCTGGAGGTCTTTGGGAGGATTAATGGAAGTTGTAGTTCACCTACATCCAGGGCATATTTTGAACCCAAACAATGATGGATCTAAGAGCACTCTGAACTCCACCGATGATGGAATTGGACCAAACTTGGGACACAGAGCCAGCAAAAAATCCTGGAGGTCTTTGGGAGGATTAATGGAAGTTGTAGTTCACCTACATCCAGGGCATATTATGAACCCAAACAATGATGGATCTAAGAGCACTCTGAACTCCACCAATGATGGAATTGGACCAAACTTGGGACACAGAGCCACCCTGACCAGCTAAAAATCCTGGTGGTCTTCGGGGAAAATTCACCTTGATTTGGGAGAGTTGTAGTTCACCTACATCCAGGGCATATTATGAACCCAAACAATGATGGATCTGGGCCAAACTTGGCATGCATACCCGATATGCCCAAATTTGAAGACTGGTGGGTTTTGAGGGGTATTTCCTTGGACATTATGGAGTTGTAGGTACTGGGATTTATAGTTCACGTGCAATCTAAGAGTACTCTGAACTCCACCAAAGTTGGAATTCGACCAAACTTGGGACACAGAGCCACCATGACCAGCAAAAAATCCTGGAGGTCTTCAGGGGAAATTCACTTTGATTTGGGGGAGTTGTAGCTCACCTATATCCAGAGAGCAGTGTGTACACAAACACCAATGGATTTGGACCTGAAATGCTGGCACACAGAGCCCCCATGACCTTGATTTGGGGGAGTTGTAGTTCATGTACATCCAGAGAGCACTGTGAACACAAACACCAAGGGATTTGGACCTGATATGCTGGCACGTAGAGCCCCCCATAACCTTGATTTGGGGGAGTTGTAGTTCACCTACATCCAGAGAGCACTGTGAACACAAACACCAGTGGATTTGGACCTGAAATGCTGGCACACAGAGTCCCCATGACCTTGATTTGGGGGAGTTGTAGTTCACCTATATCCAGAGAGCACTGTGAACACAAACACCAATGGATTTGGACCCGATATGCTGGCACACAGAACCCCCATGACCTTGATTTGGGAGAGTTGTAGTTCACCTATATCCAGAGAGTGTTGTGAATCTAGACACTGATGGATCTGGACCACACTTGGCACACATACCTGATATGCCAAAATTTGATTACTGGAGGAGTTTGGGGAGAACTGGCCTTCCTTTCTGGGAGTTGTAGTTCACCCACAACCAGAGAAACTTTGACCTCCACTAATGATGGACTTGGACCAAACTTGGTACACAGAAGCCCCATGACTAACTCAACCTATTGAAGGGATTTGAGAGCAAAATGGATGGATGGTATCCCTGAAGTGACTGGATTGACCTTGAAGGAGCTGGGGGTGATGACGACGAACAGGGAGCTCTGGCGTGGGCTGGTCCATGAAGTCACGAAGAGTCGGAAACGACTGAACGAATGAACAACAACAAACTTCATAATTGTAATTTTGCTCCTGTTATGAATCGTAATGTAAGTATCTGATATGCAGGATGTGTTTTCATTCACTGGACCAAATCTGGCACAAATACCCGATAAACCCACATTTGAATACTGGTGGGGTTGGAAAAGGGAATAATTTTATCATTTCGGAGTTGTAGTTGCTGGGATTTATAGATCACCTACAATCAAAGAGCATTCTGGATTCCACCAATGATAGAATTGAACCAATCATGGCACACAGAACTTCCATGACCAACAAAAAATACTGGAAGGGCATTGACCTTGAATTTTGGAGTTGTAGTTCACCTACATCCAGAGGACTCAAAACAATCATGGATCTGGACCAAACTTGGCACAAATACTCAACATGCCCAAATGTGAACACTGGTGGAGTTTGGGGAAAATAATAGACCTTGACATTTGTACTTGCTGGGATTTATAGTTCACCTACAATCTAAAAGCATTCTGAACCTCACCAATGATAGAATTGGGCCGAGCTTCCCACACAGAAACCTCATGACCAACAGAAAACACTATGTTTTCCGATGGTCTTTGGTGACCCCTCTAACACCCCCTCATGACCTCCCTAAGGGAGGCCCCCAGATTGAGAAATGCCACTTTAACATATTTGTCCGTGCTCTTTAGTTTTTACCAATGTGGGTGTACAGGAGTTGATTATAAATTGTATGATTTTAACTGTATTTGTGTTTAGATTGGCTGCAGTAATGCTGGAGCGGCCTAAGTCAGAGGAGTCCTCCATGTGCGTTGCCATGGAGACCGATGCAGGAGAGAGGGAAGTGGGAGGAGCTTAGAGGGGAGAGTTTGAAAAAAACGACAGTTAAAAATCAGTTAGGGTTTAGGTTTAGAGGAGTGAGCAGTCAGGAGTTAGGTTCAGAGGAGTGAGGAGTTAGGAGTTGGGAGAGAAGGAAAGGAAAGGTGACGGAGTGACTTGTGAAGCAAAACTTTGAGGCTTTGAAAAGCTGGGTTTGGCTACTGGAAGTTTCTCAGGCTAGTGCAGCCGAATGGTGAAACATAGCTGGTATTCTTTTAGTCTAAGGAGAGGCTAAAGAATAGTTTACTTAGTATTTGATCTAGGGAGGATCAACTAAGGGAAACATCCCTGTATGGAAACTTTGTCTGAAACAAGTGCTCTACGTCAGAAAGATACTGTGTTACTAGAAAGAATGAACTGTTAAAGTTACAAGTATTATTCCAAGTGCAACAAGGAAAAGTTACGTCTTGCAACCACACGCTGTGTACTTAATAAAATTGTTAACTTTTATTTGAAGATTGCCTCAGCTCCGTCTATTCTGTGTACCAAGTGCCATTTCTCACAATATTACAACTTTCCTCACGTGGTGGCAGAAACGTAGGGAAAAGTAACCAAATAAATCTACATTCTTCTCTCCAGTCACGCTACAGTATATACAGTGTAATTACTACTAAGTTATTACTTTCTTAATAAAGGAGGAGGTGCAATTGAACAGCCTCACTTCTAACTTGATGGTAAATTTGGTTCCTAATCGGCAACCTCCATTGCAAATCGGCTAAGTCTTTTTAAAATTGGGAACTGGGGTAAAATCTCCTGAATACTGGTTCCTTTCAAATTGGTGGCAACAATAAATCATCCCTCAGCTCCCCTTCTTCTTTTCAGTGGGTTTCCAGATGTTCTGGAACAACAACTCCCATCACTTTTGATGACACTATTTAGCATTATTTTTGTTCCTGGGTTATAAATGTAATTTCCTAATTCCATCATTTAAAAATGGGGAAAGTTTATGAGGAGGGACATCCTGCAGGAGATTTGGCTGTAGTTTTTCAATAAATATCCCGTCGAGTCTCAAACAATTCATCCTAGTTTGTGGCGGCCACCAAAATGAAGTTTCTGAAGTAGAACAACTACTTCCAAACAATTACACAGGAAATAACACATTTAAACCAGGAATATAAATGTTTTCTAATGGGTTCGACACCACTTCACTGGAGTCCTTTCCGTGCCGGGACTTACTCTGTTCGCATCCATGGCCAGAGAATCCGGGAGGGCAGCCGCATTCGCCCGTGATGTGGTTGCAAGGTGTTCCGGGAGGGCAGTCGCAGATGGCAGTGCAGTCCTTCCCAAAGGTCCCAGGCAGGCAGGCTGTCAGGAAGAGAACGGAAAAGGAAATTTGAAGACTTAGCCTGGATGAAGCGCAACCATGCCTTTCTCCCTTAAGACAGAGTTTTAATGTGACGGGGTTCGGAGTAGTGGGTTCAAATTATGGGAAAGGACATTAGGAGGTAGTATGTTAAACCACTCCTTCGGTGAGTTCTTCCTAATGTCCTTTTCTGTAATTTGAACCCACTGCTCCAAACTCCATCACATTCCTTACTTTCAAAGTAAAGACTGCACAATTAAACAGGAATAACACTTTCAAATCAGGAGCAGAACTGTTTTGTTTTTTTCCAAATTGTGTTGTCTATAAAAACGTAATGTTTGTTTGTGGGATTAACAGAACTCAAAAACCAGTGGGCCAATTGACACCAAATTTGAACAGCATACACCTAACAACCCAATGTATGTCCATCGCTCAAACATTTTTGATTTTGTCATTTGGGAGTTGTAGTTGCTGGGATTTATAGTTCACCTACAATCAAAGAGCATTCTGAACTCCACCAATGATGGAATTGAACCAAACGTAGCATACAGGACTCCCATGACAGAAAACACTAGAAGGGTTTGATGGGCATTGACCTTGAGTTTGGGAGTTGTAGTTCACCTACATCCAGAAAGCACTGTGGACTTAAACAATTATGGATCTGGACCAAATTTGGCACAAATATTCCATATGCCCAAGTATGAACACAGATAGAGTTTGGGGAAAATAGACCTTGACATTGGGGAGTTGTGGTTACTGGGATTTATAGTTCACCTACAATCAAAGAGCATTCTGAGCCCCACCAATGATGGAATTGAACCAAACTTGGCACACAGAACTCCCATGACCAACGGAAAATACGAGGGGTATTTTTTAAGTAAGATCCGTTTGAGCATAAGTACACAACGAAAGTTTATTTCAAAAAAGTAAATTTATTTTCAGAAAGTACATACTTCACTCTATTTTTCGACATAGTTGCCAAGTTTGTTCAAACACTTATCATACCTCTGAACCAATTTTAAAATACCCTTGCTGCCTGCTGAAGCCACCAAATCGTCTGTAATCAAAGAAGGGTGACTGGAGCAGTCCTCATCATGGACGTTGTCACGGCCATCTTTGAATTGTCGTACCAACTTACGCACTTTGCTTTCACTCATAACAGTATCACCGTACACTTCACAAATCTGTCGATGAATTTCTGCAGCAGGCAGGTTCCTTGCTGACAAAAACCGTATCACTGAGCGAACCTCACATGCGGAGGGTGAGTTGATAGTCTTAAACATTTTTAAAACACAGAACAGAACCGTACAGGTTAGCTCAGGAACAACTGAGCACAGTTGTTCCCAAGGCATGCCGGTACACGACACACATGCTTGTTGCAGTATGCGCGTGAACTACTAGTGTCTACAACAAAACGGACCTTACTTAAAAAATACCTGTGACGATGTGTAAATTTTATTCCTTTGGTTATGTGTAATTTAAATAATGGTTTAAGGATGGTAAGTATGTAGGATTGTGTTTTGTTGGAGATGGTGGCTTGGCGTTGGCTGAGTTGCCATAGCAACAGGGGCGGAGCCAACTGCCTCTTCATGGGGCAGCTGTTTTTGGAAGTCAGTCAGTAAGCCGGTGAGCTACTGGGTAGACTGAGTCCCTGGGTGGAGATTCAGGGAATGTGTCTGTAGCCGGTGTGCTATAGGGAATTCTGTTAAATAAGCCTTTTATTTATTTATTTATTTATTTACTACACTTGTAGACTGCCGTTCTCAGCCCTAGGGCGACTCACGGCGGTGTACAACATGTAAAAACAGGTACAATTTACAACATAAGCAATATCACAACAACATTAAACAACATCACTATCAATAATACAATTACACTAAATCATTTGCGACGTCTCATTGTTGAATCACAATCCAAATCTCGTTATCCATGTTCCGTTCCAATCGTCATTGCCAGTTATTGCAGCACTTACTCAAACGCCTTCTCAAACAACCACGTCTTTAGTCTCTTGCGGAATGACATAGGGGGGGGGCGCCAGTCTGATGTCCACAGGGAGGGTGTTCCACAGCCGGGGGGCCACCACCGAGAAGGCCCTATCCCTCGTCCCCACCAGGCGTGCCTGTGAGGCAGGCGGGATCGAGAGAAGGGCCTCCCCGGACGATCTCAAAGTCCTCGTGGGCTCATAGGCCGAGATGCGGTCAGACAGGTATTTTGGGCCGGAACCGTTTAGGGCTTTGTAGGCCAACACCAGCACCTTGAATTGGGCCCGGTAGCAAATCAGCAGCCAGTGGAGCTGGTACAACAAGGGCGTTGTATGCTCCCTGCGTCCCGCTCCTGTTAGTAACATGGCTGCTGCGCACTGGACTAGATGGAGCTTCCGGGCCGTCTTCAAGGGCAGCCCCACGTAGAGAGCGTTGCAGTAGTCAAGGCGGGATGTGACCAGAGCGTGAACTACTTTTAGCTTATTTGTTATATTAGGACAGGTGTCCAGAAGGGTTACATCTGCTTATAGAAACGTCTTGAAGTCTGTGCCTGAGATTACTCATGAAACCTTACTAATGTAACCAATCAAGATTTGTGCCTCTTGTGAAGAAACAGTTAAACATGTTATACTCCTGTTAAAATAAACTTGTTCCTGTTTTCCTCAAGCCTTGCCTGATACAGTTTCTCTCAAGGCAAACAGCCTGCATGGGAAGTGGAGTCACGCCGGGGACAGTAAACGCTGCGCTATCAGATGAATAACGCCTTCTGTAATTAATAGTCCCTTTATAAAATAGCTCCTAATCTGATATTGATCGTTGCCCAGCTTTCCTCACACATTTGGTGGCAGTAAGCTTTAACCACGCTCCTTCACAAATTGGTGGCATTCGGTGGCATTAAAACGGCCTTCTTCACAATTGGTGGCAGCGGTGGGATTAAAACGGTCATCTTCACAAGAGGCACAAACCTTGATGGTTACATTAGAAAGGTTTCATGAGTAATCTCAGGCACAGACTTCAAAACGTTTCAATACCCCTCGTACTTAAGGCCATCCAGTACAACTCCCTTCACCAGGGCAAGAAAACATAAACAAAGCTCTCCTGACAAAGAGCCACCCAGTCTAAGATATAGATAGATATGATTCACACAGAGAGATATATAGTATCATAGATTTGAAAGGGACCCCTAAAGAAGGACAATAATATGTTCCATGTTCCAAAGCAGGCAAACCAGGCAATCTCTACATGAACACTGACAAAGAAACAACAAGAAGTATCCACAAGCAGAAAGACATTACATATATATTAGAAACCAACACTTTCTCATTAATTTACTTTCGAGATCACTAGACTGGGCCACGGCAACGCATGGCAGGGGATGGCTAGTATTTTATAATAATTATCAGCTACTATCTGTCAGCAGCATATGATACCGTAAATCATCACCTTCTCCTGAGAAAAATTGATAATATCACAAAGGACTGCCACCTCACTCGCTTCATAGGAAATCTACTACAAAACAGGAGCTTTTTTGTTGAGTTTCTGAGACAGAGAAGCAGACGGCGGAAACAGAAGAACGGCCTGCCTCAGGGGATCATGCTTGCACCATCCATGTTTAACATTTATACAAATGATCAGCCACTGCCAGAAGGGACAGAGAGTTTCATCTATGCTGATGATCATGCCATCACCACTCAAGTAGGGAGCTTTGAAATAGTTGAACAGAAGCTCTCTGAAGCTTTAGTGGCTCTTACTGCCTATTACAGGGAAATCAGTTCATCCATCTAAAATACAGATGTGTGATTTCACTGTCACTCCTCCCCACCTGCTATTTCACTGTCACTCCTCCCCACTCCTCCCCATCTGTCACTCCTCCCCACCTGCTACTAAGGAGGCTGTCGAGGTCCTGAACCAGTGCCTGGCCGCTGTAATGGTCTGGATGAGGGCGAACAAACTGAAATTAAATCCAGACAAGACAGAGGTACTCCTGGTCAGTCGCAAGGCCGAGCAGGGTAAAGGGTTACAGCCTGTGCTGGATGGGGTCGCACTCCCCTTGAAGGCGCAGGTTCGCAACTTGGGTGTGATCCTGGATTCATCGTTGAGCCTAGATCCCCAGGTTTCAGCGGTGACCAGGGGAGCATTTGCACAGCTTAGGCTCGTGCGCCAGCTGCGCCCGTACCTTGGGAAGTCTGACTTGGCCACGGTGGTACACGCTCTGGTCACATCCCGCCTTGGCTACTGCAACGCTCTCTACGTGGGGCTGCCCTTGAAGACGGCCCGGAAGCTTCAGCTAGTCCAGCGCGCGGCAGCCATGCTACTAACAGGAGCGGGACGCAGGGAGCATACAACGCCCTTGTTGTTCCAGCTCCACTGGCTGCCGATTTGCTACCGGGCCCAATTTAAGGTGCTGGTGTTATCCTACAAAGCCCTAAACGGTTCCGGCCCAAAATACCTTTCGGACCGCATCTCGGCCTATGAGCCCACGAGGGCCTTGAGATCGTCTGGGGAGGCCCTTCTCTCGATCCCGCCTGCCTCACAGGCACGTCTGGCGGGGACGAGAGAGAGGGCCTTCTCGGTGGCGGCCCCCCAGCTGTGGAACACCCTCCCTGTTGACATCAGACAGGCGCCCTCCCTTATGTCCTTCCGTAAGAGCCTAAAGACATGGCTATTTGAGAAGGCATTTAACTGAGTGCTACACTAACTGGTAATGACAACTGGAACGGAATATGGATTACGAGATTGGTTATGATTCTACGATAAGACGGAGCGGATTATTTTAGTGTAATTATATGATTGTGTATTAGTGATATGTTGGTTTTTTCGTTATGGCTTTATTGTAAATTGTCTTTTATATGTTGTACACCGCCGTGAGTCGCCCTAGGGCTGAGAACGGCGGTCAACAAATGCAGCAAATAAATAAATAAATAATTAAGAACAAGTATCCCGAGTCCTGAGGATTATTTGATAAGGAATCCCACTGGAGCATTGCAGCACACCAAAACACCTGGGAGTCACTTTGGACTGTGCACTGACTTACAAGAAGCACTGTTTGAGAATCAAACAAAAAGTGGGTGCAAGAAATAACATCATATGAAAGCCGACTGGCACAACCTGGGGATCACAACTAGACATAGTGAAGACACCTGCCCTTGAGCTTTGCTTCTCTACCGCTGAATTCGTACACCCAGTGTGGAATACATTTCACCATGTTAAAACAGTGGATGTGGCTCTTAATGAGACATGCCGGATTATTACAAGATGTCTATTGTACCAACTGATATCCTCCAGGAAGTAGCAGCCAGTAATGAAAGGACCAAGGCAGTGACATCTCCGGCCCATCCTCTGTTTGGGTGTAGAAGAGCAAACCACAGACCACTGACTACAATGCATTCTGAGCCCTGCCACATGCACAATGGAGGACACAGAAACACCAGAGGTACACCAGTGGCCAGCTTCTGGTCAAAGGACATTTAGCATAATGCCAAGTTTTTAACTTTGTTTGTGGTTTTTTAAATACACTAGCTGTGCCCTGCCACGTGTTGCTGTGGCCCAGTCTGGTGATCTGGAAAATAATGAGAAAGTGTTGGTTTCTAATCTATCTAATTCCTTTCCGCTTGTGAGTAAACAGTATTTCTTGTTGTTTCTTTGTCAGTGTTGATGTGGAGAGTGTCTGGTTTGCCTACTCTGGAACATGCAACATATCATTGTCCTTGAAGGGTCTCTTTCAAACCTATACTATATCAGTGTGTGTGAGAGAGAGAGAATCATATCTATCTATATTTATGACTGGATGGCTCTCTGTCAGGAGGGCTCTGAATACATTTTCTTGCCCTAGTGAAGAGAATTGGACTGGATGGCCTTAAGTATTTTCTGTTGGTCATGGGGGTTCTGTGTGGGAAGTTTGCCCCATTTCTGTCGTTTGTGGGTTTCAGAATGCTCTTTAATTGTAGTGAACTATAAATCCCAGCAACTACAAATCCCAAATGTCAAGGACTATTCACATTTGGGCATATTGAGTACTCGTGCCAAGTTTGGTCCAGATCCATCATTGTTTGAGCCCACAATGCTCTCTGGATGTAGGTGAACTACATCTCCCAAACTCAAGGTCAATGCCCACCAAACCCTTCCAGTGTGTTCTGTTGGTCATGGAAGTCCTGTATGCCATGTTTGGTTCAATTCCATCATTGGTGGAGTTCAGAATGCTCTTTGATTGTAGGTGAACTATAAATCCCAGCAACTACAACTCCCAAATGTCAAGGTCTATTTCCCTTAAACTCCATCTGTGTTCATATTTGGGCATATGGAATATCCATGCCAAGTTTGGTCCAGATCCATCATTGTTTGAGTCCACAGTGCTCTCTGGATGTGGGTGAACTACAATTCTCAAACTCAAGGTCCATGTCCACCAAACCCTTCCAGTTTTTTCTGTTGGTCATGGGAGCCCTGTGTGCTAAGTTTGGCCCAATTCCATCATTGGTGGAGTTCAGAATGCTCTTTGATTGTAGGTAAACTATAAATCCCAGCAACGACAATTCCCAAATGACAAAATCTATTTTTTTTTGAGTGGAGGACATAAATTGGACTGTTCGGTGTCCAAATTTGGTGTCAATTCCCCCAGTGGTTTTTGAGTTCTGATGGTAGCACGAACTAAGATTACATTTTTATTTATATAGATGAAAACTGTATTCTCAATTTGCTTCTGACACAATAAATAAATATTTGGCAAGGTGGATCATCATAGAATCATAGAATCAAAGAGTTGGAAGAGACCTCCTGGGCCATCCAGTCCAACCCTCTGCCAAGAAGCAGGAATATTGCATTCAAATCACCCCTGACAAATGGCCATCCAGCCTCTGCTTAAAAGCTTCCAAAGAAGGAGCCTCCACCACACTCCGGGGCAGAGAGTTCCACTGCTGAACAGCTCTCACAGTCAGGAAGTTCTTCAAAAGGAACAGGAGTTATCATAATATCTGGGGACTCAAACAATCATGCCTTTTAGATGAAGGGCTAGAAGGCATGATCATCAAGTTTGCAGACGACACCAAATTGGGAGGGAGAGCCAATAGTCCAGAGGACAGGAGCAGAATTCAAAACGATCTTGACAGATTAGAGAGATGAATGGCCAAAACTAACAAAATGAAGTTCAACAGTGACAAATGCAAGATACTCCACTTTGGCAGAAAAAATGAAATGCAAAGATACAGAATGGGGGACAATGCCTGGCTCGAGAGCAGTACGTGTGAAAAAGATCTTGGAGTCCTCGTGGACAACAAGTTAAACATGAGCCAACAATGTGATGTGGCGGCAAAAAAAGCCAATGGGATTTTGGCCTGCATCAATAGAGCATAGTGTCTAGATCTAAGGAAGTAATGCTACCCCTCTATTCTGCTTTGGTTAGACCACATCTGGAATATTGTGTCCAATTCTGGGCACCACAATTCAAGAGAGATATTGACAAGCTGGAATGTGTCCAGAGGAGGGCGACTAAAATGATCAAGGGTCTGGAGAACAAGCCCTATGAGGAGCGGCTTAGGGAACTGGGCATGTTTAGCCTGAAGAAGAGAAGGCTGAGAGGAGATATGATAGCCATGTATAAATATGTGAGAGGAAGCCACAGGGAGGAGGGAGCAAGCTTGTTTTCTGCTTCCTTGGAGACTAGGACGCAAGGGAACAATGGCTTCAAACTACAAGAGAGGAGATTCCATCTGAACATTAGGAAGAACTTCCTGACTGTGAGAGCCGTTCAGCAGTGGAACTCTCTGCCCCGGAGTGTGGTGGAGGCTCCTTCTTTGGAGGTTTTTAAACAGAGGCTGGATGGCCATCTGTCAGGGGTGATTTGAATGCAATATTCCTGCTTCTTGGCAGGGGGTTGGACTGGATGGCCCATGAGGTCTCTTCCAACTCTTTGATTCTATGATTCTATGATTCTAAGGTAAAAGAGGACTGACCACTGTGTAAAAAAAGACATAGTTGACTTTATCTCAAGACTCACAAGTTCCTTCAGCCTTACTTTTCTCGCAGCGCTGTCCTCTCCATCCCGGTGGGCAGTCGCAGGCTCCTGTGGCGGGATGGCACCGGACTCCACGCTCACAGTCGCACAGCTCCTTGCATTCTCTTCCATGTGTTCCCTCTGGGCATGCTGCAAGGAGACGAGAAAGTCACAAAAGGGGGTTCAATGTCAGCCTAATCCACTTATTTGATTGACCGCTTTAAAAAAACTGACCAATTAAAATAGCATCAATTTATTGGTTGATATTATTATTATTGTCCTGAATACAGATTCCACCAGCCCTCCCTATCCATGGGTTCTGTATCAGTCGATTCAAAAATAGAATCATAGAGCCAAAGAATTGGAAGAGCCCCCCAAGGATCATCCAGACCAACCTCTTTCTTCCAGGCAGGAAAACACAATCAAAGCCCACCCAACGGCCATTAATAACAACAACATTATTATTATTATTATTATTATTATTATTATTATTATTATGGACAATATCAAGCATGGACAAGTAAAAAATGTGGTCAGCAAAGAATATATCCAAAGAGTCTGAAAGCTTTTGAAGAGCAAATTAAATGGCAGAAATACGATCAGGGCTATCAACACGTGGGCCATCGCCGTCACTGCTGGGATTGTGAACTGGACACAAGCAGAGCTGGATGATCTGGATGAACATTAGTTTGGCTTCAGTAAGATGGAATGTGTCCAGAGGAAAGTGACTAAAACAATCAGGGGTCTGGAAAACAAGCCCTATGAGGAGCGGTTTAAAGAGCTGGGCATGTTTAGCCTGTAGAAGAGAAGGCTGAGAGGAGACATGATAGCCATGTATAAATACATGAGAGGAAGTCACAGGGAGGAGGGAGCAAGCTTGTTTTCTGCTTCCCTGGAGACTAGGACGCGGAACAATGGCTTCAAACTACAAGAGAGGAGATTCCATCTGAACATGAGGAAGAACTTCCTGACTGTGAGAGCCGTTCAACAGTGGAACTCTCTGCCCTGGAGTGTGGTGGAGGCTCCTTCTTTGGAAGCTTTGAAACAGAGGCTGGATGGTCATCTTTCAGGGGTGATTTGAATGTAATATTCCTGCTTCTTGACAGGGGGTTGGACTGATGGCCCATGAGGTCTCTTCCAACTCTAGGATTCTATCATTCTATGATTCTAGGACGCAAAACAATGGCTTCAAACTACAAGAAAGGAGATTCCATCTGAACATGAGGAAGAACTTCCTGACTGTGAGAGCTGTTCAACAGTGGAACTCTCTGCCCTGGAGTGTGGTGGAGGCTCCTTCTTTGGAAGCTTTGAAACAGAGGCTGGATGGTCATCTTTCAGGGGTGATTTGAATGTAATATTCCTGCTTCTTGGCAGAATGGGGTTGGACTGGATGGCCCATGAGGTCTCTTCCAACTCTAGGATTCTATCATTCTATGATTCTAGGACGCAAAACAATGGCTTCAAACTACAAGAGAGGAGATTCCATCTGAACATGAGGAAGAACTTCCTGACTGTGAGAGCCGTTCAGCAGTGGAACTCTCTGCCCTGGAGTGTGGTGGAGGCTCCTTCTTTGGAAGCTTTTAAGCAGAGGCTGGATGGCCATCTGTCAGGAGTGCTTTCAATGCAATATTCCTGCTTCTTGGCAGAATGGGGTTGGACTGGATGGCCCAGGAGGTCTCTTCCAACTCTAGGATTCTACCATTCTATGATTCTATCTCTGAGCTTTCTTCTTAAAAAAGTCCAATAGGATCAAATGTGAGCAGTTACGAGTCTAGTTGCAGTGGAATCACCCTCGACTCCAGTAACTGGAAATTGGGAGGAAGTATGATGGCTTCGACCTACAAAATGACCCAACCAGTTATTCTGAAACTTGGCCAATTGGGCAAGAGATACGTGAGGGTGTTCTCTGCCAATTTTAAGGGGGGAAAGGAACAAGAAAGCCCTTTTATAGGAGGCTTACAAGAATCTCTTTTTTTTTTCAATAGCTTAACCTTTGAGCGACTTACACAACTTTTTCTTTCCTCATAGATTGCCAGCCAATTTCTCCATTTGGACTGCACCGCTTTGGAGAAAGCCTTTTGTGTTCAGCCAAGACGGAAATCAGCCTCTAGAAGAGACCCACTGAATCAATGGGGTTTGCATAAGTGTGGACTTACGATCCAGCAGTTGATGTCATGGTGCAAATGGGCCAGGCTGTAGCACAGCTGGTTAATCGCTAGCTGCAATAAATCACTGCTGATTGAAAGGTGGCGAGTTCAAAGCCTGAGTTGGGGCTGAACTCCCGACTGTTACATAGCGCAGCTTACTGTTCACCTAAGCAGTTCAAAAATAGCTGTGCTGTGAGTAGAGAAATTATGGACCACTTAAAGCAGGGAGGTTAATTTATGACACCATAAAAATGCCAGAAAGCAAGGAGGAAATACTATGATCAAAAGGCTTAGAGAATCATAGAATCAAAGAGTTGGAAGAGACCTCATGGGCCATCCAATCCAACCCTGTTGAGATTAATTTCACAATTCAGCAGCAGATCAGTTGCACAACTTCAGCGCTTTCCAGTAGCTTCTTCCTGCCCAGTATTTTCAGTCAACTGCTCCCACAAACTGCAGTCACTCTGGAACTCTTTTACAGACACTTGAGCACATGCCCGGCCATTGTCAGTTTTACCATGGTCTTTCCCCCAGTCTAGATGGCATTACAAACTTACCACAGCACACAGTTATATCTTGTCTTAGCAGACAGGCTCTTTTAATCAATTACATATAGCCTTCGACGAACAGCATCACAGCACAAGGAGAGAGAATACACTGTACATGACTTCCTTATATACAATTCTGTACCTTTACACATAGCAATCTCTGATTGGTTACCAACTCACTGACTTAACTCAGACCCAGGATTACATCATTCACAATCACCTGGACTAGGCCAGAACACATTCCCCAAATGATTCCCTATATACAGTTAATGCATGTAGTTTGAATCTATTGTCTCCAGGGAAGTAGAAAACAAGCTTGCTCCCTCCTCCCTGTGGCTTCCTCTCACATATTTATACATGGCTATCACATCTCCTCTCAGCCTTCTCTTCTGCAGGCTAAACATGCCCAGCTCTTTAAGCCGCTCCTCATAGGGCTTGTTCTCCACACCCTTGATCATTTTAGTCGCCCTCCTCTGGACACATTCCAGCTTGTCAACATCTCTCTTGAATTGTGGTGCCCAGAACTGGACACAATATTCCAGGTGTGGTCCAACCAAGGCAGAATAGAGCATGGCTAGCATGACTTCCCTGGATCTAGACACTAGACTCCTACTGAGTCTGGAGCAACTGGGGATTCCTAAAGAAAGAGTCTCTGGAGCTTTCTATTTCCACTCTCAGGGGCTCATATGCCCCCAACTCCTGGACATGGAGGGCTGGCTAGAATTCTGCTTTTAATAGTATCTGACCTCAGTTGAAAGGCCGACTGAGAAGATGCTCCAGAATGTAACAGGCCGGCAATTGCAAGACGTACAGGCGTTCTTTCTACTTACGGCTTTGGCACTTCTCTCCGGTCCATCCAGGACGGCAACGGCAGTGCCCAGTCTCTTGGTCACAAAGCCCCCCATGGAGACAACCACAGTTTTCTTGGCAACCATGCCCATACTTTCCTTCAGGGCACTCTGCAGGAAAGAGAACATTTCAGCGCAATGATTTCAAAAATGTCAGTAAGGAGAAATAATGTCAAAACTCCCCACATCAGTTTTCAAGGATGAATACTTTGGCTGTATTGTCGAAGGCTTTCATGGTTGGAATCACTGGGTTGTTGTAGGTTTTTTCGGGCTATATGGCCATGTTCTAGAGGCATTCTCTCCTGACGTTTTGCCTGCATCTATAGCAAGCATCCACAGAGGTCTGTTGGAACTAGGAAAATGGGTTTATATATCTGTGGAATGACCAGAGTGGGACAAAGAACTCTTGTCTGTTGGAGCTAGGTGTGAATGTTTCAACTGACCACCTTGATTAGCATTTGATGGCCTGGCAGTTGTTTGGTGTGGCTTGTTAGTGCCTGGGGCAATCTTTTGTTGAGAGGTAGTTAGCTGTCCCTGATTGTTTCCTCTCTGTTGTTTTGCTGTTGTAGCAAACGCACCTGATGAACCAACCTGGGCACAACATATTATTTGAGAACACAGAAATGCTGGACCACTCTAACAACCTCCATGTCAGATTACACAGAGAAGCCACTGAAATCCATAAGGCCCTTCACTAGAAACGTTAAAAAAGAACCTTAAAACCTGGCTCTTCTGCTGCGCCTTTGGCGAGTAGGTGGACAACACGACACTATTGCTTCCCTCAACGCTTCTGCCACTGGAGTACATGCCCTCCAAATGGGGAGTTTAGTTTCACAACCCTGTGTGTTTTTATGAACTCTGTACCAGGAGCTCCAATTTTATTTCCTTTCTATTAAGTGTTTGCATGCATTCTAAAGTTTCAGGGATTCTGCAAAAAAGGTGGCTTCCTTTGGTTTGCAGTCATAGGGCAAGCCACCTGTCTATCATTGTTAAGTTTGGATCCGCCCCTTCTCTCAGGGAGATGGGAAGAGGGAGCCATTTTTAGTTAGTCTGAGTGAGGAAAGCTAAGTTAGAGGACGTGGACAAGCTTCACCTGTACAAAAGCTACATTTCTTAAGACCATCCAGGGAAAGTGAAGTCCAGGAAATTCCAGGGACATTCCAGGGGAAAACAGTCCCAAAGCTCTGGCAGAGAGCTCACAGCCTCTCAGCCTTACGGCATCTGAGGGAAACAGCCCTAAAGTCTCTAAGAAATTCCGGAGGGAAAACAGCTTTACAGACCCAGAGAACTCCAGCTGGAGAATCTGCAAGCCTTTACTGGTAGGTCTACTCGGTGCTCAAGACACAGTTTGAATCCGGTAGTAGGACCCACATCAGTAAGGATTAGATTATAGTCAACCTGGAAGAGGTTAAAAAAGAGTTTCCCTCTAAAGTAAAGGAACAGTTAATGAAGACAGTTGCCTGTCCCTTGTGGACAAGATTAAGGGAGCCACCAGTTAATTCAAAGCCTTGAAGCATTTGTTTGACCCATTGAAGATTTGAGAAATATCTGTTGGATTTGTTCAATAATAAAGGACTTTGTTACATCATTAAAGACTCTAAAGACTATCTCTACAGGAAAATCCTTAAAGGCCTCTTTCGAGGTGCCCCTGGCTTCCCGCTGGGCACAAGGTGCACATCCTATTCCAAAAGTAAATTATTATAGGCCCAGCGCATGACAGAACAGAAACAATCACCTCTCAACAAAAGATTGCCCCAGGCACTAACAAGCCACACCAAACAACTGCCAGGCCATCAAGTGCTAATCAAGGTGGTCAGTTGAAACATTCACACCTAGCTCCAACAGACAAAAGTTCTCTGTCCCACCCTGGTCATTCCACAGATATATAAACCCACTAGCTGTCCCCTGCCAGGCGTTGCTGTGGCCCAGTCTGGTGATCTGGAAAATAAAGTAATGAGAAAGTGTTGGTTTCTAATATATGTAATTCCTTTCTGCTTGTAAGTAAACAGTATTTCTTGTTGTTTCTTTGTCAGTGTTGATGTGGAGAGTGTGAACTATATTGGGATTATATTGTTGATGTGGAGAGTGTGAACTATATTGGGACTTACTGGGATTTATAGTGAACTATAAATCCCAGTAAGTACAAATCCCAAATGTCAAGGTCTATTTCCTCCAAACTCCATCTGTGTTCATATTTGGGCATATGGAATGTTTGTGTCAAGTTTGGTCCAGATCCATCATTGTTTGAGTCCACAGTCCTCTCTGGATGTAGGTGAACTACAACTCCCAAACTCAAGGTCAATGCCTACCAAACCCTTCCAGTGTGTTCTGTTGGTCATGGAAGTCCTGCATGCCATGTTTGGTTCAATTCCATCATTGGTGGAGTTCAGAATGCTCTTTGATTGTAGGTGAACTATAAATCCCAGCAACTACAACTCCCAAATGTCAAGGTCTATTTTCCCTGAACTCCATCTGTGTTCGTATTTTGGCGTATTGAGTGCTTGTGCCAAGTTTGGTCCAGATCCATCATTGTTTGAGTCCACAATGCTCTCTGGATGTGGGTGAACTACAATTCCCAAACTCAAGGTCAATGCCCACCAAACCTTTCCAGTTTTTTCTGTTAGTCATGGGAGCCCTGTGTGCTAAGTTTGGCCCAATTCCATCATTGGTGGAGTTCAGAATGCTCTTTGATTGTAGGTGAACTATAAATCCCAGCAACGACAATTCCCAAATGACAAAATCATTTTTTTTGAGTGGAGGACATAAATTGGACTGTTAGGTGTCTTGTGTCCAAATTTGGTGTCAATTCCCCCAGTGGTTTTTGAGTTCTTACTTCCAACAGACCTCACTACCTCTGAGGATGCTTGCCATAGATGCAGGCGAAACTTCAGGAGAGAATGCCTCTAGAACATGGCCATATAGCCCGAAAAAACCTACAACAACCCGATACTTTGGCTATCTAATTATCCTGGCCATGGTTATGGGCCCAGCAGAATAGTAAAGTTTTTATCGACTATTACAGAGTGGCAGTATTTTGAGCAAATTAATATCACCCATCTATCCCATTGTATTTCTGCATCCGTATCACGCATCAACCCAGTTGTATTTTTGCACTAATCTCAGGGAGTTGGGGTGTGTGGGGAGTCCTGCTTTTCTCTCTCTTGCTGATAAGCTCTTGGATTCTTTGTCAGAGGTTCCTACCCAGTTCACAGGCCAATCCGATCCATCCCTCTGGGCATGTACAGAGTCCAGTGACGGGATCACACATCCCACCATGTTGACAGAGGCACGGTAGTTGGCAGCCTGCACCATAGAAGCCGTCTGGACAAACTTTGAGAAGAAGAAAAACAATAATAACAATAATTTATTCCTAGGTCATAAATGTCATTTCCTAATTGGTTCCATCATAAAAACATGGGAAAAGTTTATTAAACTGGACAAAACTTTGTTTTGGTGGGAGGGACATCCTGCGATAGCACATTTTGGTGTAGTTTTTCAATGAATATCTCATGGAGTCTCAATCAATTCAATATCGTTTGTGGCAGTCACAAAAATAATATTATAATAATAAGAAAACTTTATTTATACCCCGCCACCATCTCCCCGACGGGGGACTCGGGGCGGCTTACATGAGGCCAAGCCCAAACAACAAATTACAACAGAGCAAAACCGAAAACGCAAACCGAAAACGCAAACAATAAACAACAGCATCATAATTACATAAAACATGTGAATACATAACAACATAAAATTACAATAAGCAAAAACATAGTGACAATGAGCGGGCTACATGTAATAATTAAAATAAAACTAATTACAAATTAATTAAAAACTTGGGTGAGATAAAGGAAAAGTAGCTTATTTGCGGAGGAGGGCTCATTATAGCGGGGTTGTGGAATCAAGCTTGCCCACGGCAGGGGGGGAGGTATACGCCAATGACAGAACGTTGAGCAATAGTGTGAGGTTGTATACCTACTCACCAAAGGCGCCCCGGAAGTGCCAGGTTTTAAGGTCCTTTTTAAAGGTTTCTAAGGTAGGGGCTTTCCTAATTTCTCCCTTGTACTTACAAGGCGAACTTGTGAAATTGGCAGGGGCAAAAGAAGGGCTTCCCCAGAAGATCGGAGGGCCCAAATTGGTTCATGGAGGGAGACACGGTCACCAAGGTAGGTGGGTCCCAAACCGTTTAGAGCTTTACCCGCCACGCGTTGCTGTGGTCAGCCTTCTCTCCCTCTTTCTCTGCTTCTTTCACTCCTTCCTTCATTCCGTTTTCTTCTTTCCTTTCTTCCTTCTCTACCTGTTTACTTCCTTCCTTAGCTGTTTGCTTTCATCCTTCCTTCTCCTTATTTCTTTCCTTCCCTGCGACTTTCTCTGCTTCTTTCTCTTTTTCCTTTGCTGCGTCTTTCCTCCCTTCCCTTTTTTCTTTCCTTCTCTCCTCCTTCCTTCTGTACCTCTTTCCTTCCTCCTCCCTTTTTCTTTTCCTTCCTCTTTGTCTCCTTTCTTCCCTTTCTCTTTCCTTCCTTCCTTCGCTCTGTAGTTCCATGCTTCCCTTTCTTTCTTTCTTTCTTTCTTTCTTTCCTTCCCTTTCTCTTCTTCATTTGCTTTCTTTCCTCCCTTGCCTTTTCTTCTGTCCTTTCTTCCTTCCTTTCCTTTGTTCCTACACCTTCCCTTCCACTCCTTTCTTCTTCCTTCCTTCCTTTCTCCATTGTTTCCCATGCTCCTACTCTCTCTTTCTTCTTTCTTTCCTACCTTTCTTCCCTCATATACTTTCCCAATTTCTCCTTCCTTCCTTTTTTCATACACCTTTCCTTCCCCTTCCCTCCTTTTGTTTATTTCCTACCTTTCTTCTCTGATATACCTACCTTAGTACCTTCCTTCCTTCCTTCCTACACCTTCCCTTCCCCTCCCCTTCCCACTTTTCTTCTTTCTTTCCGTCTTTTCTTCCTTCCTTCCTATTTACACCCCTTCCCCTCATTTCCGTCCTTCCATCCCTCACCTGCTTCCTTCCCTCCTTCCCGTTCCTCATCGTCCCCGATGGCGGCGTCCTTCCTTCCCTGGAGCCAGATGCCGGGGTGCAGGGATGGCCTGGGCCAGGTGTGGTGGTGGGTCAGTGGAGCTCCTTAAACAGGGGGGGTAGACCACTCCCTATAACTATCCCCAATTATTAATCTGGCTGCACGAACGTTGGACAAGTTGTAATTTCCGGACCGTCTTCAAGGGTAGCCCCATGTAGAGTACATTACAGTAGTCTAGTCTAGAGGTAACTAAGGCATGAACCACCATGGTCGAGTCAGATTTCAGGAGGTAAGGTCGCAGTTGGCGCACAAGTTTTAATTGTGTGAAGGCCCTCCCGGCTACCGCTGACACCTGCGCATCAAGCGTCAGCGGTGAGTCCAGGAGGACCCCCAAACTGCGGACCTGTGATTTCAGGGTTTCTGGAGGATAACAGCTACTGTCAAAGTAAGGACCAAACAATTAAACAGGAAATTCAAACTAGGAACAGAAAAAAAAAATCAAATTTTGTTGCACAGTGTTATCAGTTGGTGCTTAATTTGGATACCTATATACCTGAGTTAAATTTTGTTACATAGTGTAATCAAGGATGTCATGACCTCCTTTCCTGGTGTTGTGGGAAACCATGAAAGTAGGCCATTCCTTGGTCTGTAGCTCACTTGAAGCAAGGGAGAGAGTTTCCTTGGAAACGAGGCAGTGAAGGAGAGAGCCACAGTGTGGGAGAAAGAAAGCAACTGTCAGATGGAACTTTGCTTGTAACCGTACTGTATGCTTTGAGAAATAAAGCCTTTCCAATCGGTCTGTGGGGTAATTTCCTCTCTAGAAAACCGCAGATCAAGACAAATGAGACATAAAAGGGGGACCATCAAACTATAACAAAACAAAATGTCATGAGAGAATCATAGAATCCTAGAGTTGGAATGGGCCATCCAGTCCAACCCCATTCTGCCAAGGAATATTGCATTCAAAGCACCCCCGACAGATGGCCATCCAGCCTCTGTTTAAAAGCTTCCAAAGAAGGAGCCTCCACCACACTCCAGGGCAGAGAGTTCCACTGCTGAACGGCTCTCACAGTCAGGATGTTCTTCCTCATGTTCAGATGGAATCTCCTTTCTTGTAGTTTGAAGCCATTGTTTCGCATCCTAGTCTCCAAGGAAGCAGAAAACAAGCTTGCTCCCTCCTCCTCCCTGTGGCTTCCTCTCACGTATTTATACATGGCTACCATGTCTCCTCTCAACCTTCTCTTCTTCAGGCTAAACATGCCCAGCTCTTTAAGCTGCTCCTCATAGGGCTTGTTCTCCAGATCTTTGATCATTTCAGTCGCCCTCCTCTGGACACATTCCAGCTTGTCAACATTTCCTTTCAATTGTGGTGCCCAGAATTGGACACAATATTCCAGGTGTGGTCTAATCAAGGCGGAATAGAGCATGGAGAGCATGACTTCCCTGAATCTAGACACTATGCTCCTATTGATGCAGGCCAAAATCCCATTGGCTTTTTTGCCGCCACATCACATTGTTGGCTCATGTTTAACTTGCTATCCACGAGCACTCCAAGATCTTTTTCACACGTACTGCTCTTGAGCCAGGCATCGTCCCCCATTCTGTATCTTTGCATTTCCTTTTTTTCTGCCTAAGTGGAGTATCTTGCATTTCTCACTGTTGAACTTCATTTTGTTAGTTTTGGCCAATCATCTCTCTAATCTACTAAGAATGGTTCTGGAACATGGACATACAGCCTGGGAAACTCACAGCAACCCTACAACGAAACTTCAAAATGCAAATCTGAATTACCGACTATAACGAAGATCAATGTCAATCTTGGCAGGGGGGAAGGCAATCCCACTCTGCCAGCAGTGTAAAGATGTTAACGTTCAACTGGACACTACTTTAATGACGATAAAAGGACTATGACAAGGGGGAAAGACTCTCTTATTCCACCTCAGTATTACTATCAAGTGACCAACTGTATTAACGGTGTTAATTACTGATGTAATTGGTAGTTTCGCCGCCACCACCTCAATTAATGTCTGAGGAAAACATAAGTGTGAATGTGAAATAGGTAAAGTGGATTCAAGCTCTTGCTCTTCTTTAATGGCTGCTTCTCTTGCTGACCGGACTGAAATTAAGTTGACTTTAGGCTTGCTGAGATCTATTGAGAGTGACAGACCGAGGCAGACACGAGGTTAAGATGAAAATTAGAAACAGGTTTATTGGTGAACAAATCAACTCTTAATATGAGTGGTACATAAGCGTAATGCGTTTCAGAGGCTTAGCTGGTTAGACAAACAGTCTTCTCTTAAGACTTTAACTTTTGTTTCTTGTGAGTTCCTTGCTTCACACTGTTCACTACACTGACACAGTGTGTCCCTGAGAACAGCCCACTGACTGCCTCGCAGAGCAAACCAGGCTTTCCTTCACTGACCCTACTATGTACAGTGACTCAGGAACCTTTGCCTTTCCTATGCTCTAACCCCAAGGCTCACTTCAAAAGTTCTCTCTCCCTGTCTAAATTCCTCTCAGCTCCCTCTTCCTAAAATACTTCTTCACTCTATGATGTTTAAAGCTCTTCTCTCCAGCTTGTCAAAAGACACAGCCTTTTTTCCCTCTAAAACCTAACTCCTCCCCTGACTGCTCTAGCCAATCAGGAGTCGGCTGACTCCTCCCTCTTGCCTCTTAGCTCTCCTGCCTATCACTCAACATGTCAGCTACTGACTTTCCAGGCTTCGGCCTTCCTGGCAAAAGGTTAGATTCACCACACCGACTTATGCAATGAAACTCGTGGATTGATAAAGAAAAAAATGGATTTTGTCAATACTAGTTATATTGTAATATTAGCTGTTAATACCTTGCTGACAGGTGTCTCCCGTCCATCCAGGCGCACAGAGGCACTTCCCACTGATGTGGTCACAAGGAGCCCCATTGGAACAGTGGCATTCCTGGCTGCAATTCTCCCCATAGCGGTGAGCCTGGCAAGCTGCAAGGGGAACAGGCACATGAGTGGCACCTTGCAGGCGCATGCAGCCAACGCCATACCTTTTGAGACCATGAGGCACATACTTTGATTGCAGTTTGGGCCGATCCAGCCAGGAGGACAAAGGCAATGTCCCATCACAGGATCGCAACGGGCTCCATTGAGGCAACGGCAGGTCCCTCGACACTCCATCCCATAAAAACCATCAGGGCAGGCTGCAGGATAAGAAAAAAGACATGGGAGGCCAAAAGGCAATTGATATGAAGGAATGTTTGTGGGAACTGTCCTTCCTTTCTGGGAGTTGTAGTCCACCCACAACCAGAGAAACTGTGACCTCCACTGATTACGGACCTGGACCACACTTGGCACACAGAACCCCCTTGACTAACTCAACCTACTGGAGGGGTTTGAGGGGACTGACCCATCATAGTGGGAGTTGTAGTTTATCCTACAGCCAAAGAGCAGACTGAACCTCAGCGATGATGCATCCAGAGCAAACTTGCCCGATAGGCTTGGGTAACCACGGGAAAATTTGGTTCTAAACTCGTTTTGTTTTTAGGGGGCCCTTGTGTTTCGTTTTTTTTAAGAATTCCGAAATTTTCCTTTTAAAAATTTTGAAATATACGAAATTTTGTAAAATTACGAATCGATTCGTTAATGGCGGACGCGATTGCGCAATATGCTAAAAAAAAACCTCCAAATGGGACAGGGGGAACTTCTGAAGCTTCCCTCTCCCTCTGTTAGTGTGATAAAACAAACAACTATATTATATTATATTATTCTAATATTATTATATTATATTGTTGTATATTATATTATATTATTATATATTATATTATACTATTCTAATATTATTATATTATATATTATTATATATATTATATATATTATATTATATTATTATAATAATATAATATAATAATATTATTATTATATATTATATTATAATTGTATATTATATTATATTATATTATATTATATTATATTGTATTGTATTGTATTGTATTGTATTGTATTATGTTTTATACTAGCTGTACCTGGCAACGCATTCCTGTGGCATAGAGTGAGGGTATGAAAAATAAAGTAATGAGAAATTTTGGGCAAGAAGGATGCCAGGAGAAAGAGGAGGGAGGGGGAATGTGGGATTTGCTAGCTGGAAGGAAGGAAGGAAGGAAGGAAGGAAGGAAGGAAGGAAGGAAGCCCAGTGCAGCCCACAGTGAGGCAAGAAGAAGCATGAGGAAAGAGGAGGGAAGCAGCAGAGCAAAGGGACCGGAAATGGGGTAAATGCGAGATTGTAAAACTTGCATCAGACATACGAAAATAATTATGAAATAATTACGAAATAATTACAAAATAATTACGAAAATTGGAAAAATTGTTTCGATTCTTAATTACTCCTCACACTATTCCTGCATGGCTCAATATTGGATCATAAGCTAATTTAAATACGAATTAATAACGAATAACGAAATTAACAAACTGGATTGTCCAAGCCTATTGCCCGATATAACAACAGGCACCTCCTAAAATATGAACGTGCTGTTCACCAAAAATATGAAGCCGTCAGAAGGAAGAGAGAGTATGGTTGTTGAACCAGCTGTATATTTAAATTTCTCTTTACTTTAATTGTTGAAGTATATCCCACTGGTTATACCAATATCAGGGGAGACTAGAGCAGAGAAGGGGAGAGACACTTGGTATTTTAAAAGGTAGGAACTGGGAAACACTAGAACTGAGAGACTTAAAATGCTTCTTCAAATGAATTCCGCTGCCACCATTCCAGTATTAATCAGGCTGAGGTAATATTGTGAGTTTGTTCTGTAACACACACTATGCCACTATAGTTTCTTAGTGGCTGCTGTGAAGCTGACTTTAGAAATACTTTGACCACAAAGGTATACACACTGAGGCTGGTATAAGTTAATAAAAGAACAAGAATGTTTATTGAACAAGCTTAAAATAATTCAGGTACAAATGCTTAATGGTTTCAGAAAATACTGGCATGAGAAGCTTGTGGTTGCGTTAGAGTAAAATCTTAAACTCTTCTGGGTTACAAGTCTTCAAAGTTCCACCACAGAAAATTACTTCAGGAAATGAATCTCTGAAAGTAACTCCCAAAACTGCCCCTTAGGAATCTAGCCAAAAATACCCTGAATTAGACTTCACTAGGAATTGAACAGTCCACTAACTGGGCTCTGCTCCAAAATAGTATTCTAGCTATCTACTAATAGCTACTCTGAATACCTCACAAAAGACTAACCCACAACCTTATGCATTTTGTACAATTAAAATTGACTTTTTCAAACAATCCGGCAATGCCAGGTATCCAAGTTAGTTAATAATAATATTGAAGTTTTAGGTGGACTTGAGACCAAGGTTGTTGGTTTTTTTAACAAAAGCATTATCTGTGTTTTCTATTATTTCCATAAAAAGGAGTTGGGGTGAAAACAATGGACCATTCCAAATGAAGACAAATGCCCACAGAAGCAGTCTGCGTGCTCCAGATTAACTTTATGGTGCTCCTATACCAGCAAATCCAACTGGCCACATTAAGTGATGGCACAATGCTATCTCCATTCTATGGAGATTCTATCTCCATGCCTATCTATGCTGATGATCGTGCCATTACTGCTCAAGCAGGGAGCTTTGAGATGGTAGAACAGAAGCTTTCCGAAGCTCTAGGTGCTCTTACTGCCTATTACAGGGGAAACCAGCTGATCCCTAACCCATCTAAAACACAGACATGTGCCTTTCATCTCAAGAACAGAGAAGCATCTCGAGCTCTGAAGATCACCTGGGAAGGAATCCCACTGGAGCATTGCAGCGCACCCAAATACCTGGGAGTCACTCTGGACCATGCTCTGACCTACAAGAAGCACTGCCTGAACATCAAACAAAAAGTGGGTGCTAGAAACAATATCATACGAAAGATGACTGGCACAACCTGGGGATCACAACCAGATACAGTGAAGACATCTGCCCTTACGCTGTGCTACTCTGCTGCTGAGTATGCATGCCCAGTGTGGAACACATCTCACCACACTAAAACAGTGGACGTGGCTCTTAATGAGACATGCTGCATTATCACGGGGTGTCTGCGCCCTACACCACTGGAGAAATTACACTGCTTAGCCGGTATTGCACCACCTGACATCCGCCGAGAAGTGGCAGGCAATAGTGAAAGGACCAAGGCAGAGACATCTCCAGCTCATCCCCTGTTTGGGTATCAGCCAGCACGTCAAAGACTTAAATCAAGACATAGTTTTCTAAGATCTACAGAGACACTCGCTGGAACACCTCAGCAAGCAAGAGTCCAAAAGTGGCAGGCTCAAACCCAGCACCTCAACCAATGGCTGATACCAGATGAGAGACTCCCCCCTGGGCACACAGAAGACTGGGAGACTTGGAAGGTGCTGAACAGACTGCGCTCTGGCACCACGAGATGCAGAGCCAACCTTCAGAAATGGGGCTACAAAGTGGAATCCTCGACATGTGAGTGTGGAGAAGACCAAACCACTGACCACCTACTGCAATGCAACATGAGCCCAGCCACATGCACAATGGAGGACCTTCTTGCAGCAACACCAGAAGCACTCCAAGTGGCCAGAGACTGGTCAAAGGACATTTAACCAACTACCAAACTCACAAGTTTTGTATTTTTCTGTTTGTTTGCTTTGTTCTGTTAGAAATGTAATATAATGGACTGGTTGCTCTGACACGACAAATAAATCTCCATTCTACAGAGTTTGGATTGACTTAGTCTATTCCCAAATAGCATGTGTAAAGAATGGAGTTCCCAGTTCCAACGTCTGATAAGAATAGAAATATGGGATGCCATCAACCCAAGGTCCGGCTCTTGGCTACTTACCAAGCTCACAAAACGTCCCTCTCCAACCCGGAGTGCAAGTGCAGGCCCCGCTCACATGGTCGCAAGCCGCTCCGTTGTCACACTGGCACCGGTGCCGGCAGTTTGGACCAAACATCCCTTCGGGGCACTCTTGGGAAAAACAAAACAAAGCAATGGGGACAGGGAAGAGAAAGGACCGTAAACATACCACTCTATCTGTTTTTGTGAAGAAGAGACAGCATGGCATAGCAATATGACTCTGGGACCAGGATTTTGAGATCTCTCCCCCATGTGGGAACTGTCAGGATTAATTTAGTTATGTATGTGTGTTTTAGCTGGACCTTAGGGAAGGCTGAGCGAAGGAAGATCAATGCTTTTGAGCTGTGGTGTTGGAGGAAAGTTCTGAGAGTGCCTTGGACTGCGAGAAGATCCAACCAGTCCATCCTCCAGGAAATAAAGCCCGTCTGCTCATTGGAGGGAGGGAGACTAAAGACACTCAGCCAGAGTGAAGAGAGATAAGCAGGTGTGCACAGAGACTTTCGGTTTCCCATTAGTTCTTGTTTGTAGCTCGCTGTGTTAAGACTCAGGATTCAAAACGATCTTGACAGATTAGAGAGATGGGCCAAAACTAACAAAATGAAGTTCAACAGTGACAAATGCAAGATACTCCACTTTGGCAGAAAAAACGAAATGCAAAGATACAGAATGGGGGACGATGCCTGGCTGGAGAGCAGTACGTGTGAAAAAGATCTTGGAGTCCTCATGGACAACAAGTTAAACATGAGCCAACAATGTGATGTGGCGACAAAAAAAGCCAATGGGATTTTGGCCTGCATCAAGAGGAGCATAGTGTCTAGATCTAGGGAAGTCATGCTACCCCTCTATTCTGCTTTGGTTAGACCACATCTGGAATATTGTGTCCAATTCTGGGCACCACCATTCAAGAGAGATATTGACAAGCTGGAATGTGTCCAGAGGAGAGCGACTAAAATGATAAAAGGTCTGGAGAACAAGCCCTATGAGGAGCGGCTTAAGGAGCTGGGCATGTTTAGCCTGAAGAAGAGAAGGCTGAGAGGGGATATGATAGCCATGTATAAATATGTGAGAGGAAGCCACAGGGAGGAGGGAGCAAGCTTGTTTTCTGCTTCCCTGGAGACTAGGACGCGGAACAATGGCTTCAAACTACAAGAAAGGAGATTCCATCTGAACATGAGGAAGAACCTCCTGACTGTGAGAGCCGTTCAGCAGTGGAACTCTTTGCCCCGGAGTGTGGTGGAGGCTCCTTCTTTGGAAGCTTTTAAACAGAGGCTGGATGGCCATCTGTCAGGGGTGATTTGAATACAATATTCCTGCTTCTTGGCAGAATGGGGTTGGACTGGATGGTCCATGAGGTCTCTTCCAACTCTTTGATTCTATGATTCTATGATTCTAAGACGTGTGTTTGATGTACTTAGTAAAACTTAGTTTCTTTTGCAACCGTAAGCCTGCAGAGTCCTGATTTTTACATCACAGTGTCTGTTGATCTAGCAAGCCTTCTGCTGCACACCCCCCAAACTCTGACAGGAACCTAAGGCTTTTTCCATGACCCCATGGCCCAATTCTTATGGACTTTCCATGAACTTTATAGGAACTTTAATAAACTCTTGCCAAACTTTATGAACTTTTATGGACTTTGGCTGGCTGATGCAACTTTCCCTTAAACATGATTCCCCCTCTCTTTCTATTAATTCCTTCTTTGTTCCCTTGCCCACTCCCCATCCCCTATGTGTATGTATGTTTATATGAAAATATGACGGTTTGACTCTTGACTCTGGAAGCCCCCACGCTTCTTGAGCTGGTAATCCCTTAACAAAAGGTTTCACCAAGCTCACTTGCATGGACAATAAGAATAAATATCTCTTTATCAGATCAGACTTCGGAGGGCAAAGCCAGACCATCTGGGATGATACGAGTCATGGACATTTAAATCACTCAACACAAAGGGCATCTTCCTGTCTGTGAGAAACCAGGAACTTTGCTACAGCCTCTCCATTGTGTCAATCCTGACCAGCCAGAGACCAACATTAATGTATTCAATGGACTCCATATCTCAGGACTGTAAAAACAACGGATCAAGTCTCTAGGGGCTAGACCAAGACGTTAATCCAAAGAATCAAACAATAACCTTGGCTAGGCTTGAGAGCCTACAGGTTATTTATTTACTTTTATTTATTTACTTTACTTCTATACCGCTGTTCTCAGCCCGGAGGCGACTCACAGCGGTTTACAGCACACAGGAAACAGCAAAATTCAATGCACCAATATAAAAATACATTTAACAACCTAATCTAATACACTGTACACAATTACTATAATAACCATTCACTAGTGTCTCATCACTAAAAAACACAATCCAGATTCGTCATCCATTGTTCCATTCCTATGTCATTACCAATCATTGCACTAAATTATTCGAACGCCTGCACAAATAACCAGGTCTTCACTTTCCTGCGGAATACCATTAGAGATGGTGCTAATCTAATGTCTGTGGGAAGGGCGTTCCACAGCCGGGGAGCCACCACCGAGAAGGCCCTATCTCTCGTCCCCGCCAGTCATGCTTGTGAGGCTGGCGGGATCGAGAGCAGGGCCTCCCCGGAAGATCTCAAAGTCCTGGTGGGTTCATAGGCCGAGATGCGGTCGGATAGGTAGCTTGGGCCGGAACCGTTTAGGGCTTTAAAGGTCAACGCCAGCACTTTGAACTGAGCCCGGTAGCAAATCGGTAGCCAGTGGAGTTGGCGTAACAGGGGGGTTGTATGCTCCCTGCGTTCCGCTCCTGTTAGAATCATGGCTGTCGAACGTTGGACTAATTGAAGCTTCTGAGCCGTCTTCAAAGGCAACCCCACGTAGAGAGCGTTGCAGTAGTCTAGGCGGGATGTAACCAGAGCGTGGACTACTGTGGCCAAGTCAGACTTCCCAAGGTACAGGCGCAGCTGGCTCACAAGTTTTAACTGTGCAAATGGTCCCCTGGTCACCGCCGAAACCTGGGGTTCCAGGCTCAGCGATGAGTCCAGGATCACACCCAAGCTGCGAACCTGCGTCTTCAGGGGGAGTGCGACCCCATCCAACACAGGCTGTAACCCTATACCCTGTTCGGCCTTGCGACTGACCAGGAGTACCTCTGTCTTGTCTGGATTCAATTTCAATGTGTTCGCCCTCATCCAGACCGTTACAGCAGCCAGGCACCGGTTCAGAACCTCGACAGCCCCCTTAGTAGCAGGTGGAAAGGAGTGAAAGAGTTGGACATCATCTGCGTACAGATGGCACCGTACCCCGAAACTCCGGATGATCTCTCCCAGCGGCTTCATGTAGATGTTAAACAGCATGGGAGACAGAATTGAACCCTGTGGAACCCCACAAGACAACAGTTGTGGGGTTGAACAGGTGTCTCCCAGAGAGCGTGTGGCGATCGGACCCAAGCGAGTCAAACCGAACACGGTTTGTGTCCTTTCTGAGGGCATATGCCGCGGCAATAAAAGCCGCAAAGAAAACTTTCTTTGCGGCCACTATTGCGTCTGCAAAAAACCGTCCGGCGGAGTTGTTCCGGGTTGTCAGAGGTCTTTTAACTCCCCCCACGGGTGGGAGCCCTGACAACTCGGCAGCGCGCTGCGAAGCATTTGCTCGGTTCTTTGCAGACAAAGTCGCTTTGATCCGCTCTGGGCTGGACGCCACATTAGATGCAGTCTCTGTGGATGTGACTCAAGCACCTGCTTGTCAGTTTTTGTTGGATTCTTTTCAGTTTGTGAAACCCGAGGATGTGGACAAGATACTTGGAGGAATGAGACCCACCACGTCCATCCTAGACCCCTGCCCATCCTGGCTTCTTAAGGAGGCCAGAGGGGGATTGGCCGAGTGGGTAACGGTGGTGGTTAATGCCTCCCTTCGGGAAGGCAAGATTCCAGCGAGCCTAAAACAGGCTGTTATAAAGCCGCTGTTGAAGAAACCATCACTTGACCCCACTAAATTGGACAACTTTCGGCCTGTTTCCAATCTTCCCTTTTTGGGCAAAGTCATGGAAAGCGTGGTGGCCTCACAACTCCAGGTATTCTTGGGAGACACGGATTATCTGGATCCGGCACAGTCTGGTTTCAGACCGGGACATGGTACCGAGACGGTCTTGGTCGCCTTAGTGGATGATCTGCGCCGGGAGCTAGACAGGGGGAGTGTGTCCCTGTTGGTGCTCCTGGACCTCTCAGCGGCCTTCGATACCGTCGACCACGGTATTCTTCTGGGGCGCCTTGCAGAGATGGGTCTTGGGGGCACTGCTCTGCAGTGGCTCCGGTCATTTCTGGAGGGTCGCACTCAGAAGGTGTTACTGGGGGACTCCTGTTCAACGCCGCAGCCATTGACCTGTGGCGTTCCTCAGGGTTCCATCCTGTCCCCCTTGTTGTTTAACATCTACATGAAGCCGCTGGGTGAGATCATCCGGAGTTTCGGGGTGCGGTGTCACCTGTACGCAGATGACGTCCAACTCTGTCACTCCTTTCCACCTGCTACTAAGGAGGCCGTCGAAGTCCTGAACCGGTGCCTGGCCGCTGTAATGGACTGGATGAGGGCGAACAAACTGAAATTAAATCCAGACAAGACAGAGGTACTCCTGGTCAGTCGCAAGGCCGAACAGGGTATAGGGTTACAGCCTGTGCTGGACGGGGTCGCACTCCCCTTGAAGGCGCAGGTTCGCAGCTTGGGTGTGACCCTGGACTCATCGCTGAGCCTGGAGCCTCAGGTTTCAGCGGTGACCAGGGGAGCATTTGCACAGCTTAGGCTCGTGCGCCAGCTGCGCCCGTATCTTGGGAAGTCTGACTTGGCCACGGTGGTACACGCTTTGGTCACATCCCGCCTCGACTACTGCAACGCTCTCTACGTGGGGCTGCCCTTGAAGACGGCCCGGAAGCTTCAGCTAGTCCAGCGCGCAGCAGCCATGTTGCTAACGGGAGCTGGACGCAGAGAGCATACAACGCCTCTGCTGTCCCAGCTCCACTGGCTGCCGATTTGCTACCGGGCCCAATTTAAGGTGCTGGTGTTATCCTACAAAGCCCTAAACGGTTCCGGCCCAAAATACCTTGCAGACCGCATCTCGGCCTACGAGCCCACGAGGGCCTTGAGATCATCCGGGGAGGCCCTTCTCTCGGTCCCGCCTGCCTCACAGGCACGTCTGGCGGGGACGAGGGAGCGGGCCTTCTCGGTGGTGGCCCCCCGGCTGTGGAACACTCTCCCTACAGAAGTTAGACAGGCGCCCTCCTTGATGGCCTTCCGTAGGGGCCTAAAAACATGGCTCTTCGAGCAGGCCTTCAATTGAGTGCAGCTAAATTGACACTGGAATGATCTAGGACTACGAATTTTGGCTATGACCCCAGGACTTGACGAAGCGGATTTTTAGTATAAGTATATGTTATGTTGTATTTGTGTGGTTTGTAGCGTCTTGATTCACTGTACACTGTCTTCTTTGTTGTTGTTCACCGCCCCGAGTCGCCTTCGGGCTGAGAGGGGCGGTCAAGAAATGCAAGAAATAAATAAATAAATAATAAATAAACACCTTCTGGGATCGGCCCTCTAGGAATGACCGGAGCCACTGTAAAACAGTGCCTCCAAGTCCCATCCCCGTTTGGCAAACATTGGTCACCTAAAATCCTGGCAACTAGACATTTCTTTATTGTTTCTCTGTTGCCTGCCTCCCTTCCACCTCATTGGCTGAGCGGCCAAAGCAGGACTCAGGCCACCATTGGCTCTCCTGCTGGCTTGCTGACGTCACAGCCAATCATAACAAAGCCAGCTTGGGGGGGGGGGAGTGGTGGATATGGGAACTTTTGAATCTGAAGGCTATAAATATTGTATCTCTCTACCCAATGGCCATGTCGATTTTTTTTGGCAGACTACTGCCATTGTCATTCTTTCCTGCTGGAATGAAATTAAAACCTTGGTGGCTTTCTCTTCAACTTGGTAAGATTTATTCTGAAATATTGGCTTATCTTTCTCACCAGGCAATCCACAATGATTGGGTCTCTCTATCCACAGCCATTCTAAATTGCTTGACAACAATTTGACTCCCCACACAGCTATTTAAAGACTTTGGGAAAGTCACACACTCCCAGCCCCAGAAAACTGTAAGGATTATATGTATTATGTGTATGAGTTTTAAATGTAATTCTTGTGTAGCAAATATGGATGCCACTGAGAATGGAAATACTATACTCAAATGTTTATGTTGAGGCTGTGATTAAGTGACCTTAAGATAAGCTCTCTTCTGCTGAGAACTTCTAGGGAGTTGCCGCTTGGAGCAAGAAGATTAACAGCTGCAAAGTTCTGTTTTGACTTTCGGTTTTCCTGTCTCTTCCTGTGTGTCGCTTGCTGTAGATGGACGTGTTTTTCTGTGCTTAGTAACCTGAGTTTTTCTTTTATAACCAAAGTCTCCAGAGTCCTTGATTTACAGATTTACAGAGCTGTGTCTGGTGGATCTAGCATTTTGCTTCTGTCAAGTTGCGCCTTAGTTTGACAAAAAAAAACCATGCTGGAGCTGTCATTAGTTCGAAATGAATTGAAGGCACAGGACAACAAACCAGAGCATTTGGTAAAGATGAATTTATAGTATTATGTTTGCCACTTACCTTATATACCAGGCACAAGCAAACTTCAGCCCTCCAAGTGTTTTGGACTCCGACTCCCACAATTCCTAACAGCTTGTAACTACACAGCAGTGATACCAACTTCCCCCGCAAAAATTCTCAGTGAGAGCTACATGCTTTGTAACCTTACTTTCCAGATAATCCTCATGTATGTGTGTGTGTGTATGTGTATCTCATTGTTTTTATGAATATGTAAATTGAAAATAAAAAACAGAAAAAAATGTCTTGTTTGGGTGCACAGGAGCTCATGAAGGTATGGCACAAACATTTCTCATTGTAAGACAGTACTCACTCCGATCACAACGGGATCCAGTATAGCCAGCCTCACAGAGGCACTGCCCAGTCAAGGCATTGCAGCTCCCATCACTGTTGCTGCAGTTGCAAGCGTTGGCACAGTCGGGACCCCAGTAGCCAGCATCACAGGCTGCAGAAGGAAAGGAGAGACCTTATACAAAGGGGACCCTATCAATCCTCAAAGGAAACGGGTCTCGGTAGTAGGTGACTCCCTCCTTAGAGCAGTGGTTCTCAACCTTCCTAATGCTGCGACCCCTCAATAGAGTTCTTCATGTTGTGGTGACCCTCAACCATAACATTATTTTTGTTGCTGCTTCGAGTCCCCATTGGGGAGATTGTGGCAGGGTATAAATAAAGATTATTATTATTATTATTATTATTATTATTATTATTACTGTAATTTCGCTACTGTTATGAATCATCAAGTAAATATGTGATATTTGGGATGTATTTTCATTCAATGGATCAAATTTGGCTCAAATACCCAATATGCACAAATATGAATACTGGTGGGGTTGCGGCGTGATTTTGTTATTGGGAGTTGTAGTTGCTGGGATTTATAGTTTAGATACAATCAAAGAGCATTCCAGACTCCACCAATGATGGAATTGTACCAACCTTGGCACACAGAACTCCCATGACGCACAGAAAATGCTGGAAGGTTTTGGTGGACATTGACCTTGAGTTTGGGAGTTGTCGTTCACCTACATTCAGAGAGCACTGTGGACTCAAACAAGGATGGATCTGGACCAAACTTGGCACGAATACTGAATATACCCAAATGTGGACACTGGTGGAGTTTGGGGAACTAGACCTTGAAATTTGGGAGTTGTAGTTGCTGGGATTTATAGTTCACCTACAATCCAAGAGCATTCTGAACCCCACCAATAGAATTGGGCCAAACCTCCCACACAGAACCCCCATGATCAACAGAAAATATTATATTTTCTGATGATCTTTGGCAACCCCTCTGACACTCCCTTGCGACCCCCACAGGGGTCCCAACCCCCAGGTTGAGAAACATTGCCTTAGAGGAACGGATGCCGTCATTTCCAGATCAGATGGGATGGCTTCAGGGACAAAAATACACTATGTCACTCAGAGGATCACCAGGTTCCTCAAGCCCCATCATCTTCCCCCTTTTGTGTTGATTCGAGTAGGAACCAATGATACTGATAGGCATAAAGAATGGAGTTGGACTCGATGGCCCTTGGGGGTTTCTTCTATGACTATGAAGAGGTACCTCTTTGACAGTGATAGCCAGTCCATCCGGGGGCACAGCTGCACCTCCCTGTCTCCGGGTGGCAATGCCCTTCATTCCCACAGTTGCAGGGCAGTTGGCAATCCTGGCCATACCAGCCAGGTGGACACACTGCAAGACAAAGGCAAAGGATGCAAAACATTGTGTATTCTTGCAGAGCAAAATAGGATTGTGCTGATGGCCCTGGAGGTCTCTTCCAACTTTATCTATATGAATAAATATGTAATGTTCGTTTGTGGGATTAACTTACCTCGAAAACCACTGGACGAATTGACACCAAATTTGGATACAAGACACCTAACATCCCCATGTTGCAGCCATGCCAGCAACACAACCAGGAGGTGTTTATGGACAACAGGCTCCTCAGCTTAGAAATGGAACAAGAGCATCTCCCCATGGCCAGAATTGAGCACTGCCTCCAGAAAGCTGGAGATGGAAAGGGGAACCTTTGCCTTTGTTTGTGTATTGTATGTCATTGTTCACTGTATAGAAGGCATTGAACGTTTGCCTATATATGTGTATACAGTAGGCCTGGGTAACAACGGAAAAATTTGTTTCTAAACTCGCTTCGTTTTTAGGGGTCCATCGCTTTTTCTTTTTTTTAAGAATTCCGAAATTGTGTTTTTAAAAATTTCGAAATTTACGAAATTTCGTAAAATTACGAATCGATTCGTTAATGGCGGAATATGCTAAAAAAACCTCCAAATGGGACAGGGGGAACTTCTGAAGCTTCCCTCTCCCTCTGTTGTTGACTGTTGGTGTGAGAAAACAAACAACTACTATAAAACTTGCACCAGACATGTGAAAATAATTACGAAATAATTTCGAAATAATTACGAAACAATTATGAAACAATTACGAAACAATTATGAAACAATTACGAAATAAATTGAAAAAATTGTTTCGAATCTAATTTACTCCTCACACTATTCCTGCATGGCTCAATATTGGATCGTAAGCTAATTTAAATACGAATTAATAACGAATTACGAAATTAACGAACGAAACCGCCCAAACCTAGTATACAGTAATCTGCTCTGAGTCCTCTCGGGGAGGTAGAGTGGAATATAATTAAAGTGTATTATTATTATTTCCATAAAGGAGCTGCAAGAGTGGAATATGCTGCCAGGGAGTCTGATAGACTTCTTCTCGGCAGGTTTTTAGCCTGAGGCTGAATGGCCATCTGTCAGAAGTGCTTTGATGTTTCTACTTCCACATAACAGAACAAGCTTGGACTGGATGGCCCTTGGAGTCACTCCATGTCATGAAATATGATGTATGATTTGAATGGATTGTATGAAAGATGTATGGTTGGTGTCTATATTAGATATCATCCTAATGAAAGAAGCTTGGAAAGCTACAAGAAGGAGGTGAAGAATTAATGGACAGTAATTAAAAGTTGCTGCTGAGAACTGTGATGATTAACTGTTGAACTTTTGGTGAAAAATAGTGTGTTTACATTATCAGGGACAATGGCTCTCTAACTTAAGGAAATGTTTACAAGGTTCCTTACATTAAGAAGAAAGTCAACACATTGTTCCTTACGTTTACCAACCCAATTAAGGAGAGTCAACATCTGCCAGGAACTGAGATGAAGCCAGGATGTTTCAGGCTAGAAAAACATCTATCATTCATTTACAAGTTTGGAACAACATCAGCAAGAAATATTGCTATATAAGAGACCTTCTAATATTCCAAAATTGTGGCAGACCAGAGGAGTCTGGTCCACTGACCGCGCTTCTGCATGGGAAAGAGAGAGATCGTGTACCTTTGAGAGTGGCAGATCTGCAATGGAACGCAGTCTAGTCACTTGCTCCTTTTCTCAAGGGAAGATGATTCTATTCTAATCAGTTAAAGGTCATACAGAAGTAGGGCTGGGCGGTTTCGTTCGTTAATCTCGTAATTCGTTATTAATTCGTTATTTTTTTGATAACGAAGCGATATTGAACCATTCAGGAGCAACTAAAAAACAAAATGAATTTTTCCAATTCATTTTGTAATTGTTTCGAAATTGTTTCATAATTGTTTCAAAATTGTTTCGTTATTATTTTGTTATTATTTCCGTATGTCTGGTGCAAGTTTTATAGTCGTTGTTTGTTTTATCAGTGATAAAAATAAATTATCACACCAACAGTCAACAACAGAGGGAGAGGGAAGCTTCAGAAGTTCCCCCTGTCCCATTTGGAGGGTTTTTTAGCGTATTGCGCAATTGCGTCCGCCATTAATGAATCGATTCGTTATTGTTTCGAAATTGTTTCGTAATTTCCGAAATTTCGTAAATACCGAACTTTTTAAAAGAAAAATTTCGGAATTCTTTTAAATAACGAAACGCAAAAAAACCCCTAAAAATGAATCGAGTTTAGAAACAAATTTTTCCGTGGTTGGACAGCCCTATACAGAAGCCATTTTCAGGGGTTTTCCGAATGGGTAACAATGGCAAGATTTGACTAAACCACTGTCAAGAGGGAAAAACATCCCAAGTGTAAGACTGTAGGATCTATATAGCAATATTAAATAACCACTCACAAGCCGGTTTTGCTTTGAAATGGATAGATTGCTTGTATCTCTGCAGCAAAGAAAGACACTACTGACTTTTTCCCCACCACCACTTCCTTTTATACACCTTTCCTGCCCATTTCCCCCCTCTTCTCAGTTTCCTTATTAGAACTTGGTGCTTCACAAGTTCAGATACAAGGTTTCCAGCGCCTTTCTGCTGGCTTCAAAATGTCACAGAGAGAATTGATTCAGCCAGGATGATTCAGTCAAGATGTCACGGAGGGAATTTGTGATGTCTTCATGCCATCAGAAATTGACTCCTGACACCAAGTCTGATATCTAGGGGGAATGGCTGCTCCTTCTTTCCTAGCTGGACTTTAGCATCCAGAGACAACCATAGCACAACTCTGCCCTGCAACTATTAGTTAACCACTGGAGTATAATGGATATGGTCAATGCTTCCTCTAATCCAAGCAAAAAGGAAAAAGCTGCCTACCATCCTGGCAAAAGTTGCCTGCATATCCAGGAGCACAGAGGCACACGCCGGTGGTAGGGACGCAGCGACCGTTGTTCTGGCAGTCCGGGCAGATATCCTGGCAGCCTGGTCCCCAGTGGCCTTCAGGACAATCTGAAATGAGAGGGAAGGACACAGTTCGAAAACATGGGCAGTCTAGAAACACCACTCTCAACTTCTGGATTGTTCCTCAGCATTGCCTCCAAAGAAATCTCTTGGGAAGAAGGCAGGTGGACAAACCATCAAGCAAAGATGATGCTCTACCATCCACTTTGGTAGATTGATATACACTTTGCAATACAGTACTTATTAATCCCTGGATAATAGAGGGGTTAGTGCCCTTTAATTAGATTAGAAGCTGAGGCTAGCAACGGAAGCTCACCCCATCCTTGGATTCGAACAACTGACCTTCCAATCAGCAAGTTCTGAAACATAGTGGTTTAACCCTCAGCCCCTTCTTCTGATTTTCTCCATGTTGTTGATCATTCGTTCAATCGTCTCCGACTCTTCGTGACCTCATGGACCATCCCACGCCAGAGCGCCCTCACCTCCCCCAGCTCCTTCAGAGTCAAGCCAGTTACTTCAAGTATACCATCCACCCATCTTGTCCTTGGTTGGCCCCTCTTCCTTTTTCCTTCCATTTTCCCCAGCATCATTGTCTTCTCTAAGCTTTCCTTTCTTCTCATGATGTGGCCGAAGTACTTCATCTTGGCCTTTACTATTCTTCCCTCCAATGAGCAGTCGGGCTTTATTTCCTGAAGTATGGACTGGTTGGATCTTCTCGCGGTCCAAGGCACTTTCAGAACTTTCCTCCAACACCACAGTTCAAAAGCATCGATCTTCCTTCGCTCAGCCTTCCCGAAGGTCCAGCTCTCACATCCGTAGGTGACTACAGGGAAGACCATGGCTTTGACTAGGCGGATCTTTGTTGCCAGTCTGATGTCTCTACTCTTCACGATTTTATCGAGATTGGACATTGCTCTCCTCCCAAGAAGGAAGTGTCTCCTGATTTTCTGGCTGCAATCTGCGTCTGCAGTCTTCTTTGCACCTAGAAATACAAAGTCTGTCACGGCCTCCATGTTTTCTCCCTCTATTTCCCAGTTGTCAATCATTCTTGTTGCCAAATCTTGGGTTTTTTGATGGTTAACTGCAACCCAGCTTTTGTGCTTTCTTCTTTCACCTTGGTTAGAAGGCTCTTCAACTCCTCCTCGCTTTTGGCGATCAAAGTGGTATCATCTGCATATCTAAGGTTGATAATGTTTCTTCCAGCAATTTTTACCCCAGCCTTGCATTCCTCAAGCCCCACACGTCGCATGATATGTTCTGCATCCAAGTTGAATAGGTTGGGGGGAGAGTATACAACCCTGGCGTATTCCTTTCCCAATCTGTTGTTTCGTGGTCAGTTCTGACTGTTGCTACTTGGTCCTTATACAGATTCCTCAGGAGAGAGACAAGGTGATTTGGTATGCCCATCCCACCAAGAACTTGCCACAATTTATTACGATCCACACAGTCAAAGGCTTTGGAATAGTCAATTAAATAGAAATAGATGTTTTTCTGGAACTCCCTGCCTTTCTCCATTCTCCAGCGGATGTTGGCAATGTGGTCTCTGGTTTCTCTGCCTTTTCTAAACCCAGCTTGTCCATCTGGCAACTCTCTCTCCATGTCTTGCTGGCAGGATCTTGAGCATTACCTTACTGGCATGAGAAATAAGGGCCACTGTATGAAAGTTTGAGCAGTCTTTAGCATTTCCCTTTTTTGGTATGGGGATATAAGTGGATTTTTTCCAGTCTGATGGCTATTCTTGTGTTTTCCATATTTGCTGGCATATGGCATGCATCTCCTTGACAGCATCGTCTTCCAAGATTTTGAACAGTTCGGCTGGGATCCCGTTGTCTCCTGCTGCCTTGCTTCTTAAGATCCATTCATCCTCACTCCTCAGGATGTCTGGTTCTAATTCACTCACCACGCCGTCAAAACTATCCTCCATATTATTATCCTTCCTATACAGATCTTCTGTACAGTCTCGCCAACTTCTCTTGATCTCCATATAAAACAATTATTCTGTTTCCTCTTTGTAATGCAGCCCCTCTAAGTTTCGGAACCGGAAATATTGGAATGGAATATCTGGATGTGACTCACCTTGGCCACAATCGACGCCAGTCTTCCCAGCCACGCAAAGGCATTGGCCAGTGAATGGGTTGCAAGGCGAGCCACTACAGGAACAGGACTGTAGGCAGTTCACCCCAAATTTGCCTTCAGGACACTCTACAATCACAAGAAAAGAGGAAGAGGGAGCTATTCAAACAGTTCAAAAAGCCCGAAGGCAACTCATAATAATAATAATAATAATAATAATAATAATAATAATAATAAAGAGAGGAAAATCATAAATGTTATTTAAAAAAATAGAGTAAAATAAGGGAAACATAATAATAACAGTAATAATAGAGTAAAATAATTGTTCTGTCCCACGCTGGGCCTGTAAAGAATTTCCTTTAAGACAGGACGTGCAACCTTTGCCCAGCAGGAAGCTAGGGGGCCTAAAGAGAAGTTCTCATAGGGATTTCACCACAAATAGTCTTTAGATGGCTTGTGAAGTACAACAAAGTCCTTTATTAATGAACAATCAAACAGAAACTTCTCTTGTTTTCAGTAAAGTTAAGCAAATGATTCCAAGCTTTTAGGCAACTGGTGAATTCCTAATCTTGCCCACGAAGGACAGGCAACTGTCTTCAATAACTTCTTCTTTAAAGGAAAATCCCCTTTTTAACTTCTCCCAGGCTGACTGTAATCTAACCCTAACTGATGTGGGCTCCACTACCGGGTCGAACTGCGTCTCGAAGCACCGAGTGGACCTACCAGTAAAGGTTTAGATATTCTCCAGCTGGAGTTCTTTGGTCTTTAGGGCTGTTTTCCTGGAAATTCTTAAAGGTTGAAGCTTTTGTACAGGGGAAGCTTGCACACATCCTATACATTAGCTTTCCTTGCTGAGACTAACTAAAAAATGGCTCCCTTCCCAATTGCCCTGAGCAAGGGGCGGGACCAAAACTTAACGATAGGGTGACTTGCCCTATGACTGCAACCAAAAGAAGCCACCTATCTGCAGAGTCCCTGAAACCTAGGACTGCAAGCAAACATTTAATACAAAGCAAATAAGTTTGGAGCTCCTGGTACAGCTGTACCGGAATAATAATAAATGTGATAATAGCAAAAATAAAGTAAAATAATAAATGTAATAATAAGAGTAAAACGATAAATGTAATAATAATAATAATAATAATAATAATAATAATAAATAGAGTAAAATAATAAATAACCTTGACTTGAGTATAAGATGAGGCGGACTTTTTCAGCCTACAAAAAGCGATGAAAAACTAGGCTTATACTGGAGTATATACAGTATATTATTATTATTATTATTATTATTATTAATAATAATAATAATAATGTGGGCCTCCAAGAGAAATCGGTGCTGGGACAAACTTTCTCGCCAAACACTTGAACGTAGTTTTGGGATATTTGTGGGACACTTATGTTTGAAAGAAATTGCGGGTTGGGAGATACACACCAATTTGGAGCTTTAAAGCAAAGGATGGCATCGCTTTGGCACATTCTTTCCTCTCCGTTAATTAGCGGCAGATGCTCTTCTTCATTTCTAATAGTTTCCAGATTTGGTATTCAAGCCCAGAACTCAACGTTGCCATAAAAATGCATGTTATTTCCTGCAAGACCTTCCTGTTGGCTTAAAATTTCCACCACCTTCTTTTTCTTAAACTGCTTCCAACTCGCCTTCGTCAACCCTCATTATCATGGTTCAAATAGCTCAAACATGACAACTCCGTCCTGTGAAAAAGGTATCTGGCTTTTCGTTAACGAAAAATACTACCTTCCCTCTCTCCCTTTGTGCTGACACACACTGGGCCTGTAATAATTATCTTTTGAACAGGACATACACTTTGTGTCCAGCGGGAAGCCAGGGTGCCTTGATAGAGAGGCCCTAAGGATTTTCCTCTGGAAGAGTCTTTAGAGGCTTGAAAGGTTTAACAAAGTCCTTTATTATCAAACAAATTAAACAAATACTTCTTCAATCTTCAATGACAATGACTGGTGGCTTTCTTTATCTTGTCCACAAGGGACAGGCAACTGGCTTTTCTTTTGAAAGGAAACCCCCTTTTTAACCTCTCCCAGGCAATCTACTATCTAGGCAGGCCCGTAGCCAGGATTTCGTTTCGGGGGGGGGGGCTGAATTTGGGGGGGGGGGGTTCGAGGCGGCTGAGTTTCGGGGGGGGGGGCTGAGTCTGAGTGAAAGAGGGTCTACCCTAGCAAACCTTTTGTATCATTGCCCCAATACCCCCCCGCATATGGAATATATTGAGCATGGTGATAAGATCATGATATGAATAAACATAACAGTTTAAATAATGCACCAGGAAGGCCTTTTCGCAAACCACCATGAGAATTTCGGGGGGGGGGGGCTGAAGCCCCTCGAGCCCCCCCCCCCCCCCCCCCGGCTACATGCCTGTATCTAGGCGTTGCTGATATGGGTCCTACTACCGGTTCCAAACTACTTCTTGGGTCCCGAGTAGACCTACCAGTCAAGGCTTTGTAGATTCTCCAGCTGGAGTTCTTTGAGTCTGCAAAACTGTTTCCCCCGAATGCTGTAAGGCTGAGAGGCTGTAAGTTCCCAGCCAGAGCTTTGGGACTATTTCCCCCGGAAGCTGTTTTCCCCGAAGCTGTAGGGAATGAAGCTTTTCTGCAGGTGGAACTGGTCCACATCCTGTAGCTTAATTTCCTTCTGTAAGACTGAACTAAAAATGGCTCCCTCTCCTCCCAGGGCCCTGGGGAAAGGGGCGGAACCAAAACCTAACAATGATTGATGGGTCATTGGCCCTATAAATGCAAACCAAGGGAAGTCACCTTTGCAGAATGCCCAAAACCTTGGAATGCATGCAGACAATAGAAAGAAAATGAAGTTGGAGCTCCTGGTACAGCTGTACCAGCACACCTTCCTTCCTTCCTTTGAAGCAAAAATAACCTGAGACATTTATTTGGAAAACCTGATCTTCTAGCAACTGTGACCATAAATGACAAGTGAGTGGAAATTGGAAGAAATTAGAGAATGTTACTACAAGTTTGAAAACTATAACTCTTTGAGACCTAGGGTGCATCTACACTGCTGAATTAATGCAGTTCGATACCCTTTGAACTCAATCCTCAATGCTATGGAATCCTGGGAGTTGCATCTCCCCAACTCCCTTTATCCAGAATGCGGTAGACAAGTTTACAGAACCCTGTGAACCTCATGCAAACAGCTACTCAAACCTTGCCCTGTGGAAACATCAGTGCGGATCTCACCTTGGGTGCAGTTCTTCCCATGGTAGCCTTCACCACAGAGCTTCTGGCACTCTCCATTCACATGATCGCAAGGTACTCCAGCCGGGCAATCACATTTGTTCTTGCATCTGGCACCATAGTATCCTGGTTCGCATTCTGCACAAAGGATTAGATCTGTATTAAACCAGTGGCTGGTCTTATTTCCAACTTAAGATGGGGCTGAGAAGTTTGTGGCCTGCTTAAATTCCATCCAGTAGGTTTCCAGGGATGAGCGGGGATTCAAACTCCCTTCTCCAGAGTCATAATAAAGCCATCATTAGCATTTACCAATCATGGGCCCCAAAAGAAAACTGGAGGAAGAGGAGGGAAAAATAATAACAGACTAATAAAGGTTAATATTATTATTTGCCGATACATCAGACAGTTTCAGACACTTGGGAAGTGCCCGACATGTGAACGAATACAAAAGCCAGCATAGTGATCTTGTTTGCTGCGAATTAATCTTGTTATGTATGAAACAACAACAACAACAACAATAACAATGGAAGAGGAGGAGGAGGAAGGAATAATAATAATAATAATAATAATAATAATAATAGAAAAAGAAGAGGAAAAGGAGGAAAGAATAATAGTAGTAGTAGTAGTAGTAGTAGTAGTAGTAATAACAACAACCAAAATAATGGGAGAAGGAGGAAGGAATAATAATAATAATAATAATAATAATAATAACAACAACAACAACAACAACAACAACAACAACAACAACAACAATAATAATAGTGCTGCCACACACTGGGTCTGTAGCAATTGTCTGTTAACAGGATGTGATCTTTACGTGCCCAGCGGGACACCAGGGTGCCTCGGCTGAGAGGCCCTATGAATTTCCCTATACAAAGTCTTTAGAAGCTTGGAAACTTTAACAAAATTCTTTATTCGTGCAACAAATCAGTCAAATACTTCTTAGATCTTCAACAAATCAACCAAATATTTCTTAACTTGTCCACAATGGACAGGCAACTAGCTTCATGAACTGTTTCTTTCTTCTATGAGGGAAATCCTCCCTGGGCAATCTGTCTTTTAGGCTTAGCTGGCGTGGGGCCCAACTCCCGGTTCCAATTTGCTTTATGGGTACCCGAGTAGACCTTACCGGCTAAAACTCTGAAGATTTTCCAGCTGGAGTCCTTTGGATTTTTCCCACGAATGCTGTGGATCGGTTTCTTTAAGCCCCACAAGGGCTGTGTTGTATTTCTTAGTAAAGCTGTGAGAATTGTCTTCCCCAGCCAAGCTTGTAAGAAAGGAAGCTTTTCTACAGGAGGGAAAAACTCACACGTCCTGTAGTTGGGCTTCAAACTGTAAGACTGAACAAACTGTCCCCTTTTTCCCTCCTGAACCTGGAGAAAAGGGCGGTTTCAAAAGCCCCAACGATGATAGGCAGGCTGCTAGCCTATGACTGCAGCCTGGGGAAGCTGCTTAACTGCAAAATGCCTGGCTAACAGAAACACGTGCAAACTAACCATGCATAGAAAAAGAAAATTTAGCTTCTGGCACAGCTGTGCCAGCATAATAATAATAATAATAATAATAATAATAATAATAATAAAAGAGGAGGAAGAGGAAGCAAGGGTAATAATAATGGAATCATCATCATCATCCTGAAAAAGTTACAGAAAATGAACATGTCAAACTACTCTGGGACATCCACATTAAGACAGAGTGTGTTTTGGAGCACAATACTCCTGACCTCATGATCATGTTAAAAAACCAAGTACGGATCATTGATTTTGCAATGCCAAGCGACAGCAGGACTGAAGAGAAACAACTGGAAAAGCTGACACCATACGAGGATTTAAAGATCGAACGGCAAAGGCTGAGGTACAAGCCAGTCAAGATGGTCCTAGTGGGGATCAGCACACTGGGTGCAGTGCTTAAAGACCTTGGCCTGCACTTAAACACAATCGGTGCTGACAAAATTACCATCTGCCAGCTAGGCCTAGGTAACAACGCAAAAATTTGTTTCTAAAATTGATTCGTTTTTGGGGGTTTTTTTGCGTTTCGTTATTTAAAAGAATTACAAAATTTTCCTTTAAAAAAGTTCGGTATTTACGAAATTTCGTTATTATTAACGAATCGAATGCGCAAATCACCTCCGAAACTTCGTTATTAAAACGGGGTCGATTCGTTAAGGTAATAACGAATTGATTCGTTAAAAAAGAAATATTTATCAGAAATATTTAAAAATGGAAAATTAACAAAATGCTTGCCCTGTTGTGGAGCGAACACAGCCACAGGACAGGGACAAACACACACACAGGCACACAAGGTTTTTTTCTTTTTTTAGAATATTTTTTGAATTTTTTTAAGAATAAAAGAAATATATTTATCAGAAATATTTAAAAATGGAAAATTAACAAAATGCTTGCCCTGCCCTGTTGTGGGGCGAAAACAGGGCAAAGCCTCCCCGCTGCTCCCAGCAATGAATGAATGAATGAATGCAAGCACAAGCAATGAATGAATGAATGCAAGCAAGCAATGAATGAATGAATGAATGAATGCAAGCAAGCAGCCAAGAGCCAACCAAGCCTCCCTCCCGCACCTCCCGTCTCCTTCGCAATGAGCAATGCGGCCACGCGGAGCCGCTTTTAAAGGGCAGCCCGCCCAATCACAATGAGCCACGGTGCTTGGGAGCGCCGGATTGGCTCCCGGCGCACCCAGCATCCTCCATCCCTAAAACGTCATTTCCGAAACGGGCGGAAGCTCGTAAAAAAGATGGAGGATGCCGTTTCGATATTTAAAAACACTTCTGGGTTTGAAAATAAGTTTTGTAATCGTTTTGTAATTGTTAAAAATAACGAATATTTAACGAATTACAAAATTAACGAACGAAACCGCCCAGGCCTACTGCCAGCAGCAAAAGGCCACCTTACTGGGATCTGTACGCATTATTCGCTTATATATCACACAGTCCTAGAGACTTGGAAAGGGTCCGACATGCGATCCAATACAACAACCAGTATAGTGATCTTGTTTGCTGTGTACTCATCTTGTTGTGTTTCTAATAATAATAATAATAATAATAATAATAATAATAATAACAACAACAACAACAACAATGGCCTAGGATGCCTTTGTATAATCCTATCTATCCATCTATCTATATTGTGGGTTCAGGGGAACACTACAAGGTATGGAGTGGGTCCGGATTGTAATTCGACTAACTCCATCATTTGTTTTCCTTTTCCTTTTATGATCAATTTGAGCAATACTCTATTTGCATCCTGCCCTGAAAAATAAATAAGTCATTACAGTAGATCAGCATTGCTTGGGGCTTCTAGGAGTGCATCTTCATTGTCCAATAAATGCAGTTTTGACACCACTTTCACTGCCCTGGCTCAATGCTGTCGGATCCTGGGATTTGCAGTTTGGCAAGGAAACCAAATTCATGGCAATTCAAGTGACTCAAACTGCATCGATTCAACAACATAGATGCACCCAAGCCATGTGTGCGCTATACGAATTCAATCCTGGGATATATAATATTGATCTGGATAACCCAACAGTATGGTTTCATAGAGGACAAATGTTCTATGCTCCTCTGGAGATAGCCGCTGCCACCAATTTGTGCAGGAGCAGGAGAGCCTAGGGATGATTATTGTTGCTACCAATTTGAAAGGAACCAAATTTACCATCAAGTTAGAAGGGAGGCTGTTCAATCGCACCTCTTCTTTTATTAAGATAGTAATAACTTAGTAGTAATTAAACGGTATGTATTGTAGCGTGACTGGAGATAAGAATGTATATCTATTTGGTCACGTTCCCCTGCGTTTCTGCCACCACGTGAGGTAAGTTATAATATTGTGTGAAATGGCACACTGGACGCAGAATTGATGGAGGTGAGGCAGTCTTCAAACAAAAGTTAACAAGTTTATTGAGCACAAAGCGTGTGGTTGCAAGTTGTAACTTTTCTTATAGAACTTAGAACAATGCTTGTAAGTTTAATAGTTCATTCTTTAAAGTAACACAGTATCTTCCTGACGTACAGCGCTTGCTTCAGACAAAGTATCAATACAGGGATATTTCCCTTATTTGATCCTTCCTAGATCAAATTCTAAATAAGCTATTCTTTAGCCTCTCCTTGGACTAAAGAATTCCGGCTATGTTTCCCCCTTTCGGCTACCCTAGCCAGAGAAACTTTCAATAGCCAGACCCGGCTTTCCAAAGCCTCGAAACTTTGCTTCACAAGTCACTCAGCCACCTTTTCCTCTCCTTCTCTCTCAACTCCTCACTCTAACTCCTCACTGCTAAACCCTAACTGAACATTAACTGTCGTTTTTCAAACTCTCCCCTCTAAGCTCCTCCCACTTCTCTCTCTAGCCTACATCGTCTCCATGGCAACGCACTCCTCTCAGTTAGGCCGCTCCAGCATTAGTGCAGCCAATCTAAACACAAATACAGTTAAAATCATACAATTTATAATCAACTTCTGTACACTCTTTAATTTAAATTTCACAAAAAAAAAAAACCCAACTCACTTGCTTGGCATTTCCTGCCCTGGTAGCCAGGCTTGCAGAGACATGTGCCGTCCTTTTTGTCGCAATCCTGAGTGTTGTGTTGCACACATTGGCATTCCTCGGAGCAGCCGATGCCATAGGCCCACTTTGGGCAAGCTGATACCGGGTTTGGGAGGAGAGAGTAATTATTCAAAATGGGGAAATAAGAGCTGGTTTAAAAGCTAATAGCCAATAACCCAAAAAGGACAGAAAGTAGCAAGTAAAACTGAGGATGAGAGGAAAGAAGTGACAGAAGGGGTGCATCGATCCAGGGGTCCTCAAACGTTTTATACAGAGGGCCAGGTCACATTCCCTCAAACTGTTGGGAATATCTAGTTCAGGTTTTGTGCTAGATTCCTAAGGGGAATTTTTAGGAGTTACTTTCAGAGATTCATTTCCTGAAGTAATTTGCTGTATTGAAACCTTTAAGACTTGTAACCCAGAAGTTTTAAGATCTTTACTCAAATGCTACCACAAGCTTTTTATGCCAGTATTTTACTGAAACCATTACGCATTTGTACCTGAATATTTCAAGCCTGTTCAATAAACATTCCTGTTATTTTTATCAACTTATACCAGCCTCTGTGTGAATACCTTTGTGGTCAAAGCATTCTTTAAGTCAGCTTTCAACAGCCTCTAAGGAACTTTGGTGGCACAGTGTGTGTTCACAGAACAAACTCTCAACATAAATTCAGCCTGTTTATTATTAATATGGTGGCAGCAGAAACCTTTCGAAGAATAGTTTTAAGTCTCTCAGTTCCAGTGGTTCCCAGTTCCTATATTTTAAAAATATAGTCGATCAGCAACCATACTCCCTCTATATTTTTGGTGAGCTAGTCTTTAGTGGTAGTGTCATCGTTATAACTTGGCTGAGCAGCATTTGGGATTATTTTTCTACATATCCCCATCTGATAAATCAATTTAAAATCTCTACTACTACTTGGCTGCTTCTTTATAGAGGGACAGATTATAATTTGAAAAAAATGAATCAATTCATATGCACACTACACATATCTTATTTGTAGTGCAAAAAACCACTTAAAAACAATATAAGAATTAAAATGAAGAACAATGTTAACAAATATAAATTTATGAGTATTTCAATAGGAAGTGTGGCCTGCTTTTGGCCGATGATATAGGATTGTTGTTGTGTGCTTTCAAGTGGTGTCAAACTACATCAATACTACCGTGCAGATGCACCTATTGACAAACTTGAGATAACTCTTAAGAGGTGTGCAAAAAATCAGAAGTTGTCGCAGCTCGATGCATATTCTGACACGCCTGTGCGGTGTGCTGAAAACATTAAGAATTTTAACCTTTTAATGGCTTTAATTCTTAAGTTTCAATTTCTTTGGAAGTGCCTGTTACACAGTTAAAATTTAGGATGCTTAAGCCCTGCTGAGAGCTGAAGCCAAACCTATTGGCGTGCCTCTCAGCCATTCAGGGCTGATGGAGGAGGGAGGGGGAGGTAGAGGCAGAGTGGCCATCATGTTGCCTTTAAATTTGGGAAGGGAAGGAGCCCTATGCTATGCCAAAGAATTCAATAGAATCTGCCCTAAACTACATTCCCAGTACGTATCAGAATGAGATAGGACCAATCAGGAGAGGAGAGATCTGTCCCTCCCTAAATTGTCAGTTTTTATCAAAACTTTAAAAAAAACACCCTAAAATCAATAGATATATGAGTATTTCTGAAAGTTGGGGTGGAGGGAATAATCTTCTGTTATCTTGTGTCATTAGAAAATTCAAGTAACTAGCTCTTGTAGTTTTGAAACATATTTTGTTTATAAAAACTTACAAAAATCTGTGGATAAATGAAATATTCTGAATTTTTGTGGGCTAACAGTGGTAAATGTGTCTTACAATTGTAGCAAGTTTCACTTCAATCGCTTTAAAAATGAGGGATAAATTTCCCAATTTATAATAATTTAATTATGCACATGTGCAGTTTGAGAAGCGAGGAGGAGCCATATGCCTCGCTAAACTACATTTCCCAGAATGCATTGGGCTGCAGCAGCCATCATTTAGAGTCGGTCTAATAATAATAAATAAAATTATTGAATCTGTAAAGACAATTAAAGTAAGTTGTCTTTGCAGATTCAATAATTTTATTTATTGTTGAACCATTCAGGTCTCTGAGATCGTCTGGGGGGGGGGCTGCTCTCGGTCCCACCTCCTTCGCAGATGCGACTGGTGGGAACGAGAGACAGGGCCTTCTCAGCAGTGGCCCCTCGGCTATGGAACACCTTCCCTAGGGATATCAGATCGGCCACTTCCCTCCTAACATTTCAAAAAAGAGTTAAAACCTGGATTTTTGAGCAAGCATTTGCAAATGCAGTGTAACAGACTAATTTAGATCCACGGAACGATTGGAAAATTATTTTAGTAATGAGACGTTGAGGACTTAGGTTTTATTGTTTTTATTGTCTTTATTGTTTTTATATGGTTTATATTATATATGTTGATGTTTTAATTATATTTTATGTTGTTGGGGGCACTGAATTTTGCCGATTGTAAAGCACCCTGAGACGCCTCCGGACTGAGAAAGGGAAGGAGGGTAAAATTACTGCCACCAAATTTGTGAGGAAGCCCTGTAATTCTCAGCATCAACTTAGGAGCTGGTTTATAAAGGGACTATTAGTTACAGAAGTATTTATTTATTTGATAGCATAGTGTTTAATGTCCCTGGTTTGGTTTTTCTACTTATACAGGCTGTTTGACTTAGGAGAAACTGTATTAGGCAAGGCTTGAGGAGAACAGTAACAATTTTATTGGAACAAGCAAGGTATAACAGATTCGATTGTTTCTTCACAAGAGGCACAAATCTTGATAGGTTACATTAGTAAGGTTTCATGAGTAACTTTAGGTACAGACTTTAAGAGGTTTCTGTAAGCAGATGTATCTTTCCTGGACAACTGTCCTAATAAAACAAATAAGCTAAAAGGCTTATTTAACAGAATTAGCTCCCAGCCAAACCCTGATTCTTAATATTAAAGAACCAGTCTTCCTTATAGTTCCCTAACTATAGTATTCCTGATGGTTTTCCACACACCACAGGATCAACTACCTTCTCCTGTAACTCTTTGGTCACAGACTAGTTCCCTGTTTCTCCCACTAGAGAAATCAGTCTTCCCTGTAACTCTACCAGTCACAGACTCTTCCCTGATTCTCCCACTAGAGAAATCAGTCTTCCCTGTAGCTCACCGGCTTACAGACTGCCACTTTCAAATAGCTGCCCGTGAAGTGACAATTGGCTCCGCCCCCGTTGCTATGGCAACTCTGCTCAAGCCAAACCAGCCACTATCTCTAACAAAATATAATCCTACATACTTACCATTTATTAACGACTGTTTAAACAACACATAACCATAAGAATAAAAGTTACTCATCGTCACAGGCGGTATATAAATATGGTAAATAAATAAATAAAAATAGTATAAATCTGTGCTAAGTTATGTGGCTGTGTGTCATATAGACAGACAGAGATTCAAAGGGATTGCTGCTGTTGCTTTTTTTTTTGGGGGGGGGGATAAATTGTTTTTGTCTAAACCTTTAAAAATCCCCCAGAATTTGTAGATGAGTGAATCTTTCTTAAACTTCTGGAGATTGATGCCCTGGTTATCTTGAACTGTATATAAAATTCAAGTAGATATCTCTTGTGGGTTTTTTAAAATGTTGTTTATAAATAATTTGAAAATTCCCCAAAAATCCGTGGATAAGGGATACGTTCTGAAATTTGGTGGGCTAACAGTGGTAAATGTGTTCTACCACTGTAGCAAGTTTCACTCCATTAGCTTTAAAAACGAGGGATATAGGAGCCGAAGTTTCCCCAATGGTAGTAATTACTGCATTAATGCACATGTAACAAAATAGTAATGAAATTTCGTGAGTCTCGTTATTGTAACAAAATTTTCACTAACAAACTTTAGAAACTCTTTAGAAACGAAGCCCCAGAGCCCCCCAGTTTTGTAAGTACATTTGAACTATTTTTTTATGGATCACACATGCCTAATAACTCTACGTCAACCAACCCAAGATCACCCAAGATTCATTGCAGAGAGGGTGGAAAGGTGCTGATTTACCAAGATGGCAGAGTCGCCCATAGAGTCCTGGGTCACAAAGGCAGGCTCCGTAAATCCGGTGGCAGCGTCCCCGGTGGGCGCAGTTGCACTTCTTCCTGCAGTGCTTCCCATAGAAACCTTTGGGACAACCTGGAATGGGTTGGAGGGAGAAAACAGTTGTCATAAGATTGTGTTTAGAGAACAAAAGCAAGATAATGCAGACTTCATAACTGCGGAATCCTAGAATTACCAAGCTGGGAAAGACCCTAAGGGGCATCCAATCCAACCCTCCTCTGCCAGGCGGGAAGACACCATTCAAGCCCACCTGACAGATGGCCATCCACCCTCTGCTCAAAATCTTTGGAGAAAAGGCTCCAGCAGACACCTACTACCAAATAGCTCATCCCATCAAAAAATTCTTCCTTCCTACGGCTACGGCCCAGCTTACTTGTCCGAACATATCTCCTTCTACGTTCCGCCTCGTAATTTAAGATCTACTGAAGAGGCCCTGCTCTCGGTCCCACCAGCTGAGCAAAACGCATCTGGTGGGGACGAAGGACAGGGCCTTCTCAGTAGTGGCCCCCCACTTATGGAATTCGTTCCCCAGCGAGATCAGATCGGAGTCCTCCCTCCTTTCTTTTAGGAAAAAACTAAAATCATGGTTTTGGACCCAGGCCTTTGGCTAGTGGGCACTGTGCTGGTACGGCTGAAACAGGAGCTCCAACTTTATTTTCTTTCTGTTATCTGTTTGCAGTCATAGGGCAGGCCTCCTGTCCATCATAATTAAGCTTCGGTTCCACCCCTTGTTCAGGGCTCTGGGAGGGAAAGGAGCCATTTTTTGGTTAGTCTCAGTAAGGAAACCTAATGTAGAGGATGTGTACAAGCTTCTCCTGTACAAAAGCTTCAACCCTTAAGACTTTCCAGGGGAAAACAGTCTTAAGACCATCAAAAGATCTCCAGAGATTTCCAGGGAAACATCCCCAAAGCTTTGAGGAATGGCCCCCTGAGGAACCCCACAAGAGAGAGAGAGGGGACCTCTCAGAGATCAGGCCTCCCCTCTCCACTCGCTGTCCACGGTTGTGAAGAAAGGAGGAAAGCCAGTTTAAAGCTCTCCCCCGGACTCCAGCAACAGCAAGGCGGTGGGTCCAAAGAGTGTGTTCGACTGTGTCAAATGCTGCTGTGAGATCCAATAACACAAGCAGCGCTGACCCGCCCTGGTCAAGCTGGCATCGAAGGTGATCCGTGATGGAGACCAGCACAGTCTCTGTCCCATGCCCCGCACGGAAGCCGGACTGGAAGGGATCTAGTCCGGCTGTGTCGTCTAGGAATTGCTGCAACTGCTCTGTTTAACATAAACTGGGAGTTTGGTTCATTTCTGCCTAAATATTGGCAGAGCCCTGGCAACATGACAAGAAGCTCTCTGAAGCTTTAGGTGCTCTTACTGCCTGTTACAGGGAAAACCTAATCCATCTAAAATGCAGGTGTGCGCTTTTCAGTCTAAGAACAGATAAGCATCTTGAGGTCTGAGAATTACTTGGGAAGGAATCCCACTGGAGCATTGCAGCACACCAAAACACATAGGAGTCACTCTGGATTGTGCTCTGACTTACAAGAAGCACTGCTTGAATACCAAGCAAAAAGTGGGTGCTAGAAATAATATCTGGCACAACCTGGGGATCACAACCAGACACAGTGAAGACATCTGCCCTCACCCTTTGCTACTCTGCTGCTGAATACGCATGCTCAGTATGGAATACATCTCACCATGTTAAAACAGTGGATGTGGCTCCTAACTGAGACATGCTGAATGATCACAGGATGTAGTCATTGCTAATAGTCAACATGGATTTATCAAAAACAAGTCATGCCAGACTAATCTGATCTCTTTCTTCGATAGAGCTACAAGCTGGGTAGATGCGGGGAATGCCGTGGATGTAGCGTACCTGGATTTCAGTAAGGCCTTCGACAAGGTCCCCCATGACCTTCTGGCAAGGAAACTAGTCCAATGTGGGCGAGGCAAAACTACGGTGAGGTGGATCTGGAATTGGTTAAGTGGACGAACACAGAGAGTGCTCACTAAGGCTTCCTCTTCATCTTGGAAAGAAGTGACAAGTGGAGTGCCTCAGGGTTCCGTCCTGGGCCCGGTCCTGTTCAACATCTTTATTAATGACTTAGATGAAGGGCTAGAAGGCATGATCATCAAGTTTGCAGACGACACCAAATTGGGAGGGAGAGCCAATAGTCCAGAGGACAGGAGCAGAATTCAAAACGATCTTGACAGATTAGAGAGATGGGCCAAAACTAACAAAATGAAGTTCAACAGTGACAAATGCAAGATACTCCACTTTGGCAGAAAAAATGAAATGCAAAGATACAGAATGGGGGATGCCTGGCTCGAGAGCAGTACGTGTGAAAAAGATCTTGGAGTCCTCGTGGACAACAAGTTAAACATGAGCCAACAATGTGATGTGGCGGCAAAAAAAGTCAATGGGATTTTGGCCTGCATCAATAGGAGCCTAGTGTCTAGATCTAGGGAAGTAATGCTCCCCATGCTCTATTCTGCTTTGGTTAGACCACATCTGGAATATTGTGTCCAATTCTGGGCACCACAATTCAAGAGAGATATTGACAAGCTGGAATGTGTCCAGAGGAGGGCGACTAAAATGATCAAGGGTCTGGAGAACAAGCCCTATGAGGAGCGGCTTAGGGAACTGGGCATGTTTAGCCTGAAGAAGAGAAGGCTGAGAGGAGATATGATAGCCATGTATAAATATGTGAGAGGAAGCCACAGGGAGGAGGGAGCAAGCTTGTTTTCTGCTTCCTTGGAGACTAGGACGCGGAACAATGGCTTCAAACTACAAGAGAGGAGATTCCATCTGAACATTAGGAAGAACTTCCTGACTGTGAGAGCCGTTCAGCAGTGGAACTCTCTGCCCCGGAGTGTGGTGGAGGCTCCTTCTTTGGAAGCTTTTAAGCAGAGGCTGGATGGCCATTTGTCAGGGGTGATTTGAATGCAATATTCCTGCTTCTTGGCAGGGGGTTGGACTGGATGGCCCATGAGGTCTCTTCCAACTCTTTGATTCTATGATTCTATGATTGATTCTATGTCTACGCCCAAGACCACCAGAGAAATTATATGATTTAGCCTCCCAAGCAGACCGTTCTTACCATCTTCACATTGCTCTCCATTCACGCCAGGGGGGCAGCGGCAGCCCCCCGTCACAGGGTCACAGGTGCCTCCATTTTGGCAGAGACAGGTCGAGTTGCAGTTCCGTCCAAAGGTGCCCTCTGGGCAAGCTAGAGAAGGGAATGGCGGAGACACTTCGTTGTTACTTCATAACTGTAATTTTGCTACTGTTATGAATCATAATGTAAATATCTGATATGCAGAATGTATTTTCATTCCCTGGACCAAATTTGGCACAAATATCCGATTCACCCAAATGTTGACATTTGGGAATTGGAATTGCTGGGATTTATAGTTCACCTACAATCAAAGAGTATTCTGAACTCCACCAACAATGGAAATGAACCAAACTTGGCAAACAGAACTCCCATGACCAACAAAAAATACTGGAAGGGTTTGGTGGGCATTGACTTTGAGTTTGGGAGTTGTAGTTCACCTACATCCAGCACTGTAGACTCAAACAATGATGGATCTAGACCAAACCTGGCAAGAATACTCAATCTGCCCAAATGTGAACACTGGTAGAGTTTGGGGAAATTAGACCTTGACACTTGGGAGTTGTAGTTGCTGGGATTTATAGTTCACCTACAATCAAAGAACATTCTGAACTCCACCAGTGCTGGAATTGAACCAATCTTGGCACACAGAACTCCCATGACCAACAAAAAATACTGGAAGGGTTTGGTGGGCATTGACTTTGAGTTTGGGAGTTGTAGTTCACCTACATCCAGCACTGTAGACTCAAACAATGATGGATCTAGACCAAACCTGGCAAGAATACTCAATCTGCCCAAATGTGAACACTGGTAGAGTTTGGGGAAATTAGACCTTGACACTTGGGAGTTGTAGTTGCTGGGATTTATAGTTCACCTACAATCAAAGAACATTCTGAACTCCACCAGTGCTGGAATTGAACCAATCTTGGCAAACAGAACTCCCATGACCAACAGAAAATACTGGAAGGGTTTGGTGGGCATTAACCTTGGGTTTTGGAGTTGTAGTTCAACTACATCCAGCACTGTGGAATCAAGCAATTTGGACCAAACCTGGATCTGGATCAAACCTGGCAAGAATACCCAATCTGCCCAAATGTGAACACTGGTAGAGTTTGGGGAAATTAGACCTTGACACTTGGGAGTTGTAGTTCACCTACATCCAGAGAGCACTGTGGCCGCAAACAATGATGGTTCTGGACCAAACTTGGCACGAGTACTCAATATGCCCAAATGTGCACACTGGTGGACCTTGACATTTGGGAGTTGTAGTTGCAGGGATTTATAGTTCACCTACAATCAAATAGCATTCTAGACCCCACCAACGAGGGAATTGGGCCAACTTTCCCACACAGAACCCACATGACGAACAGAAAATACTGCTCCCTGGGCACACAGAAGACTGGACAACTTGGAAGGCGCCGAACAGACTGCGCTCTGGCACCATGAGATGCAGAGCCAACCTCAAGAAATGGGGCCACAAAGTGGAATCCACGACATGCGAGTGCGGAGAAGAGCAAACCACTGACCACCTGCTGCAATGCAACCTGAGCCCTGCCACATGATGCACGATGGAGGACCTCCTTGCGCCAACACCAGAGGGACTCCAAGGGGCCAGAAACTGGTCAAAGGACATTTAATCAACTGCCAAGCTTGCAAATTTTGTGTTTTCTATGTTTGTTTGTTTGTTTAAAAAAAATGCAATACAACTGTTTGGCTTGCTCCTGACACAATAAATAAAAATAAATAGATATATTTAATAAGCATTATCTTAATGTAATGTCGAAGGCTTTCGAGGCCAGAATCACTGGGTTGTTGTAGGTTTTTTGGGCTGTATGGCCATGTTCTAGAAGCGTTCTCTCCTGACATTTCGCCTGCATCTGTGGCAAGTAACCTCACAACCTCTGAGGATGCTTGACACAGATGCAGGCGAAACGTCAGGAGAGAATGCTTCTAGAACATGGCCATACAGCCAGAGGCAGCACTAGGTAATTTTCAACAGTAAGCAAACAGTATTTTGCCCCCCCCCCCCCAACCAATCACTGATATATATTTTCTGTTCGTCGTGGGAGTTCTGTGTGCCATATTTGGTTCAGTTCCATCATTGGTGGAGTTCAGAATGCTCTTTGATTGTAGGTGAACTATACATCCCAGTAACTACAACTCACATATGTCAAGGTCTATTTTCCCCCAAGAGCGCCTCAAGAGCACCCCTGGGCAAAATCAACTCTACTGCGAATGCTTACTTTGCGTAATGGTTGAGCCGCCCCTGCATACAGCCCAAAAAACCTACAACAACCCAGCATTATGTTAAATAAATAGTATTTCTAATTTGCTTGCTGCAGAGGGCTTTTAAACTTCAGACAGAGCGAAAGGCTCAAATCTGAGGCCAAGCGGCACAAGTTCAACTTGCTAGGCTGAGATCTCAGGGGGCAGATAATGGTAACAGCATTCACACAACGTTATTGGAAAGCCTTTGCCTGGGAGCTCCAGGCCAAGACAAACATGGCAAATGGAGACCGGAGAGGGCTTTCCGTGCAAGGCGAGGCCAGCTGGCTCCTTGCGTTCCCATCACACTTCTTCTTTAATGGCCTCGTGGAAGGACATACTTTGACAGATCGTAAAACAGGACCTGTTCTTTGCCGACTCACTTTCGTTGCAAAGGAGTCCGCTCCAGCCGTCCGGACAGATGCAACCGGATTGCTCTTCGTTGCAGACCCCTCCGTTCTGGCAATCATCGCAGGTCAGGCTGCAGTCAGGGCCAAAGGTGTCATCCAAGCAGACTGTCAAGAAGGGGAGGAAGAAGGGAATCTGCTATTAAGATGGCAATTACGATCAATGGCTCCAGAAGCACATCAAGAGGCCAAGATGACTAAACAGAGGCAGTCATACTTTGGCCATATCATGACTCTATAGCAGGCATGCGCAAACTTGGGCCCTCCAGGTGTTTTGGACTTCAACTCCCACAATTCTATATTATATTTAGTATTTTTAGTAATATTACATATAATATTACGGTAGTCCACGCTCTGATTACATCCCGTTTAGACTACTGCAACGCTCTCTACGTGGGGTTGCCTTTGAAGACGGCTCGGAAGCTCCAATTAGTCCAACGGTCGGCAACCATGATACTAACTGGAGCGGAGCGCAGGGAGCACACAACTCCTCTGCTGCACCAGCTCCACTAGCTGCCGATTTGCTACCGGGCTCAATTCAAAGTGCTGGCGTTGGCCTTTAAAGCCCTAAACGGTTCTGGCCCAACCTACCTATCCGAACGTATCTCGGCCTATCAGCCCACCAGGATCCTAAGATCTTCTGGGGAGGCCTTGCTCTCTATCCCGCCTGCTTCACAGGTGCGGCTGGCGGGGACGAGAGACAGGGCCTTTTCTGTGGTGGCCCCTCGGCTCTGGAACGCCCTTCCCATGGAGGATCAGCCTCCTCGCTGATGGTATTCCGAAAAAGACTAAAAACTTGGATGTTCCGGCAGGCATTTGGTTAATTCGGTGCAATGAATGTGTTGATTACGGATTGGTAATATGGATGATGAAATTGGACCAGGATTTTAGTTAGGAGATGTATTGGATTGTGATTTACGTGTAATATTGTGTATTATGTTTTTATGGTTTTAATTGTATACTGTGCACTGTATATTTTGTTGTAAACCGCGTTGAGTCGCCAGTTAGGCTGAGAAACGGCGGTATACAAGGACAGTAAATAAATAAATATAAATATAATAATAATAATAATAATTATTATTATTATTATTATTATTATATTGCATTGCATTATAATATAATCCCATCTTATTACTTATTATCTGTCTACACAACAGATAACAAGTTTGGTGCTTTTCTAAATGTTTACGTGTTGTAGTTACGCCCCCAAACAAGTTTCAAGTAACTAATAAAACAAGGAAGGAAGGTAGCAAGGAAGAAAAAAGGGAGGGGGGAGGAAAGGAGGAAGACAAAAAGAAAGGAAAGGAAAGAAGGGATGGGATATCATTGAAAGGAAAGGAAAAGAAAAAAAATGAAATGAATGGAAAGGATGAAGGAGGGGAGGGGAGGGGAGGGAAAATGGAAGGGAAATGAAAAGGGAAGGGACAAGGGAAGGGACGGGAAGGGCAAAGGGAAGGAAAGGAAAAAGAAAGGGGAAGCGGAAAGGGAAGGGGAAAGAGAAGGGGAAATGTAATGGAAAGGAAAAATGTAAGGGGAAAGGGAAAGGGGAGGGGAGGGGAGGGGAAGGGAAAGGGGGAAGGGGAGGGAAAAGGGAAGGGAATATATGAGGGAAGGGAAAATGTAAGGGAAGGGAAAACATAAGGGAAGGGAAAAGGGAAGGGAAGGGAAAAGGGAAGGGAAAATGTAAGGGAAGGGGAAGGGGGAGAGAAGGGAAGGGAAAAGAGAAGGGAAGGGCAAAGGGATGGAAAGGAAAAAGAAAGGGGAAGAGAAAGGGAAGGGAAAAGGGAAGGGGAAAGAAGGGGAAATGCAAGGGGAAAGAGGAGGGGAAGGGAAGGGGAAAGGGGAAAAGGAAGAAAAGGGAAAGGAAGGAAAGGAAATATATGAGGGAAGGGAAAATGTGAGGAAAGGGAAAACATAAGGTAAGGGGAAAGGGAAGGGGAAAGGGAAGGGATAATGTAAGAGAAGGGAAAGGGAGAAGGAAGTGAAGGGGGAGGAGAAAGGAAGTGAAGGGAAAAGGGGAAGTGAAGGGGAAGGGAAGGCAAAAGGGAAGGGAAGAGAAGGGACAAGGGAAGGCAAAGGGGAAGGGGAAGTGAAGGGAAGGGAAAGGGGAAGGGGAGAAAAAAGGGAAGGGAAACAGAAAGGAAGGGAAAGGGGAAAGGAAATGGAAAAGGGAAGGGAAGGGAAAGGAGAAAGGAGATGCTACCATGCCACAATGAGTTTTGTTTGCCCTTATGTATGCATTTTTGATTGATCAACTAAGGAGAAACTGCATGATGTACCTATCCTGAACAATTAACACCACTTTGGGATGTTGTAAGTGCCATACCTCCATTACTGGAAATTCTGGGAGTTGTAGTAGCATGAAGCACTTAGAACAAAGATAGGAAACATGCGGCCAACAGTCTTGGCTAGCATAGCCAATGGTGGAAAGTGCTAGGAGCTGCAACCCAGCTTGTCAATATCCCTCCAACAAATCCAACAATGAAAAACAAGGAAGGAAATGATCCAAATTTCTTACCAAATTTCTCAGTCAAAGTGTGCTCGCCTCTTGCTTCTGCCTCTTCTTCGTCATACTCATCCTCAAAAAGTTGGGTGAGCTCATCCCGCAGGACAGCCACATGGGGCAGGGGCCGAAGGACCGGATGGCGACCATCCAGGGCTTCCACGGGGTCCTCAAGTACTGGGGGAAGACCCAAGATCTTCAGTGACACTCAAGAAACAAGGAGGCGGAGAAGAAGGAGACACTGGTTGGAGCATAAACAAACCAAGATGAACTAAACCATGAAAATGTTCTAATTGTTTTACACTGTGAGAGGTTAAATTCCATTTCCCAATACAAAGGGGTGGGGAAATATCTGCCTTTTTGGTTGCCAAGGTATCTTCCTAAGTAACATTTTCATAAGTAGCTCAAGGTGGATCCAAAACTTTTGAGCATGTGCAGAAGGTTCCAAGATCACCTTCCTTTTAGCCAAAGGCCACTCAAGTGATCTAGTGTGCATCTACACTGTAGAATGAATACAATTTGACACCCCTTTAACTGCCATGGTTCAATGCTAAAGAATCCTGGGCACTGCAGTTTGGTGAGGCACCAGTGCTCTTTTGCAGAAGCCATGATAGTTAAAGTGGTGTCAAATTGCATTTACTCTACATTGTAAATAAACTAGAACCCACAGTGCCAAACTGTATCCATGCTACACTGTAGATGCACCTAGAACCCATGGAGGTCAACCTGCATTCACTCTACACTGTAGATGCACCTAGAAATCATGGTGTCAACCTGCATTCATCCTACACTGTAGATGCACCTAGAACACATGGTGTCAACCATGTATTCATGCTACTCTGTAGATTACCAAGAAGCCTTGGTGTCAAACTGCATTCACTCTACACTATACATGCACCTGGAACCTGTTGTGTCAACCTGCATTCATTCCACGCTGTAGATGCATCTAGAACCTGTGGTGTAAACTGCATTCATGCTACAATGTAGATGCACCTCGAAATCATGGTGTCAACCTGCATTCAAGCTACACTATAGATGTATTAGCACCCATGGTGTCAACCTGCATTCACTCTACACTGCTGACGCACCTCAAATCCATGGTGTCAAACTGCATTCATGCTACACTGTAGGTGCACCTAGAACCCATGATGTCAAACTGCATTCATGCTATATTATGGATGCACATAGAACACATGGTGTCAACCTGTATTCATGCTACTCTGTAGATGCACTTAGACCCTGTGGTGTCTACACTATAGATGCACCTAGAATATACCAAACCTAGAAGGTATATTAAAGCACAGCACTTACAAATGCAACTCCTCCGGTCCTCATCCAGTTTGTAGCCAATCTGACAACTGCAGTGGAAAGAGCCAACAAGGTTTTGGCACAAGTGTTCACATCCTCCATTACTGGAAGAGCACTCATCCACATCTTGAAAACAAACAAAAAATGGGAGTTGGGAGTTTCTATAATAAGAAGTAAGGGAATTGATTAATAACTAGAGCCATCTAGAAGTCCTCTATATGATTGTTTTCATTCTTCTTCTACATTCCTTGAACTGAAAAGGGAGGAAAGAATTACCTGCATTCTTCTATATTTTTAGTGTTTTGGGAGAAGAAATGAAGAAAAGGAGGCAACCCAACACATTTAATCACCAATTTTGGGTTGGAGTAGGACCCAAGTGAGAATTTCTACCTACCATCACAGCCACAACCCTCAGTGTTGAGTCTGTAGCCAGCATAGCAAAGGCATTCATAGCCTCCTGGGTAGTTGTAACAGTCCTGCTGGCAGCAGTGAGAACCAGCAGTGCATTCATCAGTATCTGGAGAAAGGAAGAAAGCAAAGGTTTCAAGGGGTGGGAAATATCAACTAAGATTCTTAAACCTGCGTGTAGGAGCTGTTTTCAAAAGGTTATCTCTTTGAAATCGTAATGTAAATATCTGATATACAGGATGTATTTTCATTCACTGGAGAAATTTGGCACAAATACCCAATATGCCCCAATTTGAATTCTGGTGGGGTTGGGGGAGGGATTGATTTTGTCATCTAGGAGTTGTAGTTGATGGGCTTTATACTTCACCAACAGTCAAAGAGCATTCTGAACTCCACCAAAAAGGGAATTGAACCAAACTTGGCACCCATAACTCCCATGATCAAGAGAAAATAGTGGAAGGGTTGGGTGGGCATTGACCTTGAGTTTTGGAGTTGTTGTTCACCTACATCCAGAGAGCACTGTAGACTCAAACAAAGATGGATCTGCACCAAACTTGGCACGGATACTCAATATGCCCAAGTGTGAACACTGGTAGAGTTTGGGGAAAATAGACCTTGACATTTGGGAGTTGTAGTTCCTGGGATTTATAGTTCACCTACAATCATAGAGTATTCTGAACAATCAATGGTAGAATTGGGACAAACATCCTACACAGAACCGCCATGACCAACAGAAAATACAGAAAACCCCTCTGACACCCCCTCACAACTCCCCCAGAGGTCCCGAACCCCAGTTTGAGAAACGCTGGAAAACTATGACTCCCAAGACTGCACAGCATGAAGACATGGCGTTATTATTGTTATTGTTATTTTTATTATATAACGATATGAAGAATTAAAGATCGAACTGCAAAGTCTCTGGCACAAGCCAGTCAAGGTGGTCCCAGTGGTGATTGGCACACTGAGTGCACTGCTTAAAGACCTTGGCCTGCACTTAAACACAATCGGCGCTGACAAAATTACCATCGGCCAGCTGCAAAAGGCCACCTTACTGGGATCTGCACGCATTATTTGCCAATGCATCACACAGTCCTAGGCACTTGGGAAGTGTCCGAGGTGTGATCCAATTCAACACCCAGCAGAGTGTCTGCTGTGGACTCATCTTGTTGTGTTAATAATAATAATAATAATAATAATAATAATAATAATAAAAATAATAATAATAGCAACGCTTGGGAAGTGTCCGACGTGTGATCCAATACAACAGCCAGCAGAGTGTCTGCTGTGGACTCATCTTGTTGTGATAATAATAATAATAATAATAATAATAATAATATTTATTTATTTGCTTTATTTCTATACCGCATTTTTCAGCCCGGTTAGGCGACTCAATGCGGTTTACATAATACAAGTTATCACAACAATATCATAAGCAATTAAAACACATTATACATAACAGACAAAATCAAAAACAATCATTATCATATCGTAACGCCTCAATAGCAAATCAGAATCCGTTCTCATAATCCTTGTTCCATTTTCCTATGTTTGATTTTACCGTTTTCCTATGTTCAGTTGCACTGTTTAGCCAAACGCAAAGAATGCTCTTTCCTACACTTGAATCCAAAGTAATGTGATGAACACAGTGGCTTACCACATTTTAAGTGTAGCACTCAGTGGAATTTAGTCATTGTGGTGAAATGGTGGGTCTGTCTTCTCTCCATAGAATGATATGACCCTAAGTCCATAATTTGTGCCCCAAAATGAGCCCCCAACTTACATGTGAGGCCATCTTGTACGTGAGTACAGACAACCCCTCATTTACGAACTTACCGATGCAAGTTTTTTGGTCTTCATCCAGCCGGTATCCCAAGTTGCAGCTGCAGGAGGGGCCAGAGCTGGTGTGATGGCAGAGGTGGGAGCAGCCACCGTTGTTGGTCTCGCAACTGTTCACAATTTCCATTTCTATTCCTGGAAAAGTAAATAAAAGGAGGGAAACAACAGACGAGCTGGAAATAACAATGCAAGTAAAGATCTCAAATTTGGTTTTGCATTCTCCTCCTCTATGACTTTTAGGAGGACTACCTTCACCTTGAAGGAGCTGGGGGTGGTGATGGCCAACAGGGAGCTCTGGCGTGAGCTGGTCCATGAAGTCACAAAGAGTCGGAAACGACTGAACGAATGAACAACAACAACACCTTCACTTTCCTGTAAAACAAATATGCAGCTCACAAACTAGATCGAGTTGTGGGACCACGGTTGGCACAATGGGGTAAACCCTTATGCTGCTGAATCTGCTGACCTGAAGATTGGCAGTTCGAAGCCGCGGGACAGGGTGAGCTTGTCAGAGATTGGCGATCCCCAATGGAAGGAATGCTAGATCAAGCAGACACTGAGTTGCAAAATAAGGACTCTGCAAGCTTCGAGTTACAAAAGAAACTAAGTTTACTAAGTACATACATCTGACACGTCTTTCTACAGCGAGCTACAATTCAGGAAGAACAAAGAACTAGTCAAAACCAAAAGCCTCTTCACATCTGCTTATCTTCTCTTGCTGAGACTGGCAACTCCCTTATATTCTCAGCAATAACAAACCTTATCTTACTTTCTCAAGTTCACTTAATCACAGCCTCAAAGTATAAACATTTCTGCATGGCATTTTCAATTCACAGTGGCATCCATCTTGGCAATACAGAGAAGCACATTGAAAAACACATACATAACTAAATTAATCCTGACCGAGCTCTCGCTGTTAGCCCTAGCTCCTGCCAACCTAGGAGTTTGAAAACATGCAGGTTTTTTTTCCTGTGTCAGGAGTGACTTGAGAAACTGCAAGTCGCTTCTGGTGTGAGAGAATTGGCCGTTTGCAAGGATGTTGCCCGGGGAATGCCCAGATGTTTTTGATGTTTTACCATCCTTGTAAGAGGCTTTTCTCATGTCCCCGAATGGGGAGCTGGAGCTGACAAAGGGAGCTCATCCACGCCGTCCCCAGATTTGAACCTCTGACCTATCAGTCTTCAGTCCTGCTGGCACAAAGGACCTTCTTATAGTAACACCTAAGGCACTCCAAGTGGCCAGCTACTGGTTAAAGGACATTTAATCAACTACCAAGCTTGCAAACTTTGTGGTTTGTTTGTTTGTTTGTTCAAAAATGCAATACAACTGTTTGGCTTGCTCCTGACATGATAAATAAATAAAATACTAAGATAGAATAGAGGGGTAGCATGATTTCCCTGGAACTAGACACTACATTCCTATTTATGCAAAGGCCAAAATCCCATTGGCTTTCTGTTAAGGTTTTTAAGCCACTGCCAGAAGGGACAGAGAGTTTCATCTATGCTGATGATCGTGCCATTACTGCTCAAGCAGGGAGCTTTGAGACGGTAGAACAGAAGCTCTCCGAAGCTCTAGGTGCTCTTACTGCCTATTACAGGGAAAACCAGCTGATCCCTAATCCATCTAAAACACGGACATGTGCCTTTCATCTCAAGAACAGAGAAGCATCCCGAGCTCTGAAGATCACCTGGGAAGGAATCCCACTGGAGCATTGCAGCGCACCCAAATACCTGGGAGTCACTCTGGACCGTGCTCTGACCTACAAGAAGCATTGCCTGAACATCAAGCAAAAAGTGGGTGCTAGAAACAATATCATACGAAAGCTGACTGGCACAACCTGGGGATCACAACCAGACACAGTGAAGACATCTGCCCTTGCGCTGTGCTACTCTGCTGCTGAGTACGCATGCCCAGTGTGGAACACATCTCACCACACTAAAACAGTGGATGTGGCTCTTAATGAGACATGCCGCATTATCACGGGGTGTCTGCGCCCTCTACCACTGGAGAAATTACACTGCTTAGACGGTATTGCACCACCTGACATCCGCCAGGAAGTAGCAGCCAATAGTGAAAGGACCAAGGCAGAGACATCCCCAGCTCATCCCCTGTTTGGGTATCAGCCAGCACGTCAACGACTTAAATCTAGAAATAGTTTTCTAAGATCTACAGAGACACTCGCTGGAACACCCCAGCAAGCAAGAGTCCAAAAGTGGCAGACTCAAACCCAGCACCTCAACCAATGGCTGATACCAAATGAGAGACTCCCTCCTGGGCACAGAGAAGATTGGGCGACTTGGAAGGCGCTGAACAGACTGCGCTCTGGCACCACGAGATGCAGAGCCAACCTTTAGAAATGGGGCCACAAAGTGGAATCCTTGACATGCGAGTGTGGAGAGGAGCGAACCACTGACCACCTGCTGCAATGCAACCTGAGCCCTGCCACATGCACCATGGAGGACCTTCTTGCAGCAACACTGGAAGCACTCCAAGTGACCAGATACTGGTCAAAGGACATTTAACCAACTACCAAACTCACAAGTTTCGTATTTGTCTGTTTTTTTGCTTTGCTGTTAGAAATGTAATATAATGGACTGGTTGCTCTGACACGACAAATAAAATAAATAAGCAGAGGTTGGATGGCTATCTGTTGGGAGGACTTTGATTCTGTCTTCTCGCATTTTCAGAAGGGGGTTGGATTGGATGGCCTTTGGGTTCTCTTCCAACTCTAGGATCCTATGGTTCCCTTCCAAAGTCTATCCAGCAAGAAATCTATCACTGGTGCAAATAATGCCTTATGTCAGTGTTCTCTCCGTTTTCACAAGGAGAGGAGACGGTGAGGATGCGCAATACTCACGGTAACACTGCTTGCCGTCCGCCCCAAGTTCATATCCCAGGTTGCAGGTGCATTTGAAGGAGCCACGGGTGTTCAGGCAACCATGGGCGCACATGGCCATTCTGAGCGCACACTCATTCACATCTGGGCAAGGAGAAGGGCAAAAGGGGTAATAGAACACCTATATTGATGTGCCAGTGATGTTCCTTCAAAACGTTGACCACTTTCAGCTGCTGAGTTTGCAGACCAGAGAAGAAAAGAATGGATTATCTATGCAGCTGAAGGGGTAGAGAGGTTATTTATTTATTAACTAGCTGTGCCCTGCCACGTGTTGCTGTGGCCTATAGTTAAACTTATCAAAGTTGAGGTAGATATCTGGACTATTATGTGTGTGCAGCGGCGGGGGGAATGATGGAGCCTGGGGTTGCGTGTGTGTGTGCGGCAGCGGGGGGAGTGATGGAGCGTGGGGTTGCGTGTGTGTGTGCGGCGGCGAGGGAGTGATGGAGCGTGGGGTTGTGTGTGTGTGTGCGGCGGCGAGGGGAGTGATGGAGCATGGGGTTGCGTGTGTGTGTGCAGCGGCGGGGGGAGTGGGGTTGCGTGTGTGTGGCGGCGGAGGGAGTGATGGAGTGTGGGGTTGCGTGTGTGTGTGTGCGGCAGCGGGGGAGTGATGGAGCTTGGGATTGCGTGTGTGTGTGCGGCAGTGGGGGGAGTGGGGTTGCGTGTGTGTGTGTGTGTGCAGCGGTGGGGGAGTGGGGTTGCGTGTGTGTGTGCGGTGGCGGGGGGAGTGAGGTTGCGTGTGTGTGGCGGCGGAGGGAGTGATGGAGCGTGGGGTTGCGTGTGTGTGTGTGGCAGCGGGGGGAGTGATGGAGCTTGGGGTTGCGTGTGTGTGTGTGGCGGCGGGGGGAATGATGGAGCCTGGGGTTGTGTGTGTGTGTGCGGCGGCAGGGAGAGTGGGGTTGCGTGTGTGTGTGCGGCAGTGGGGGGGTTATGGAGCGTGGGGTTGTGTGTGTGCGGCGGCAGGGGGAGTGATGGAGCTTGGGATTGCGTGTGTGTGTGCGGCGGCGGGGGGAGTGATGGAGCGTGGGGTTGTGTGTGTGTGTGCGGTGGCGGGGGGAGTGATGGAGCGTGGGGTTGTGTGTGTGCATGTGGCAGGGTGTGTGTGTGTGCGGGAAGCGGCGCGGCGGGGCTTGGAGTGGGCATGGCTTCTGCAGAGGGAACGTTGGCCAGAACGCTGTGTGCGCGCGCCAGGGAATTTGCGGCTGGGCACCAATGCGCATGCTCAGTTGTTTTGCCGTTTTGTGAGTGTGTTGTTGTGTTGTTTTTCATTTTGAGTAGATATGTTTGTACCTTGTGGGTTGTGTTATGGGCATGGGAATTTTGGTTAAGTTTCGGTGGGGGGTTGTGGAGTTTTGCTGTCCGGTTGAACCAACCTAACAGATTTATATATATAGATTTATTTATTTATTTACAGCATTTCTTCCCCATCTTTCTCTAACTTGGAGGGGACTCAAGGCGGAGTTTCATCTATGTCGATGATTGTGCCATCACTGCGCAAGCAGGGAGCTTTGAAATAGTTGAACAGAAGCTCTCTGAAGCTTTAGATGCTCTTACTGCCTGTTACAGGGAAAACCAGCTGATTCCTAATCCATCTAAAAAGCAGGCGTGTGTTTTCACCTTAAGAACAGACAAGCATCTCAAGCTCTGATAATTACCTGGGAAGAAATCTCACTGGAGCATTGCAGCACACCTAAATACTTGCAGCACACAGCACACTGTGCTCTGACTTACAAGGGAGTCACTCGGGATCGTGCTCTGACTTACAAGAATCACTGCTTGAATATCAAGCAAAAAAGTGGGTGCTAGAAATAATATCATACGAAAGCTGACTGGCACAACCTGGGGATCACAACCAGACACAGTGAAGACATCTGCCCTTGCACTTTGCTACTTTGCTGCTGAGTAGGCATGGCCATTGTGGAATACATCTCACCACATTAAAAGAGTGGATATGGCTCTTAATGAGACTTGCCGCATTGTCTACACCCAGAACCGCTGGAGAAACTACAGTGTTTAGCCAGTATTGCACCACCTGACATCCGCCGGAAAGTAACAGCCAATAGTGAAAGGACCAAGGCAGTGACATCTCCAGCCCACCCCTTGTTTGGGTATCAGCCAGCACGCCAACGACTAAAATCAAGAAATAGTTTTCTAAGATCTTCAGAGACACTCGCTGGAACACCTCAGCAAGCGAGAGTCCAAAAGTGGCAGGCTCAAACCCAGCACCTCAATCGGTGGCTAATACCAAATGAGAGAATCCCTCCTGGGCACACAGAAAACTGGGCGACTTGGAGGGTGCTGAACAGACTGCGCTCTGGCACCACGAGACCATTCTTAATTCCAGCCAACCAAGACCATTGAACCAAACTTGGCATACAGAACTCCCATGACCAGCCGAACATACCGGAGAGGCTTGGGGAAAATACACATTGGCATTTGGAGTTACTGGGATATATAGTTTACCCGAAATCGAAGATAATCCTGGAGGGGTCCAGGCCTGGATCTGTTGGGAAGGCTGGCAAGCAACAAAAGCTGCACTGTGTGGCAAAAGTGGCGAGGGGCTTTGTGCGGGGATAGGCCGTAGCAGCCTCCCTTGCCTGGCTCACGTTGCCCATTGGGCCTGACGGATAGCGTGAGCCAGCCAAGAGAGGAGCACTGAGAGGGCACTGAGGGGATGGCTCCTCCTCCGTGGGCCGGATAAGTGCCCTTGGTGGGCCAGAAGTGGCCCGCGGGCCGTAGTTTGAGGACCCCTGCTTTAAAGTCATTGAAAAGTTATTCATGACACTGGCAGGACATTGGCACAAAGAGGGACACAAGAGCAAAGAGAGATCGGACGCACCTTCACAGGCTTTGCCATCAGTCGCCAGTCTGTACCCAGCGTGGCATTCGCAATGGGCTAACCCACGGCGGTTCTGGCACTTGTGCATGCAGCCACCGTTCCTGTTGGTGCATGGGTTCCTCACTAGGGAGACAAGAAGACAGGACATAAGTCAATGGGACAGGACCCTGAAGCAATTTCAACAGAAGTTTCAAACCCTGGAACAAGACATTACCACCAGACCTCCTTCCTTTTTTTAAAAAAAAAAATACTATTACATAACATATTTTCTTAATATATTATATATATTGACATATACACATCTAGTAGCTATATATCTGGTATGAGATGCAGTTGGACCTTCCTTTATATGCCATGTGTCCATTAGATGGTCTTGGGAATTGCAGTTTCCCAAGTTTCCTACCAGTGTGCCTTCCCAGACTAAGAAAAATTCCCAGCAATATTTATTTATTTACTGTCCTTGTATATCGCCGTTTCTCAGCCTAACTGGCGACTCAACGCGGTTTACAACAAAATATACAGTGCACAGTATACAATTAAAACCATAAAAACATAATACACAATATTACACGTAAATCACAATCCAATACATCTCCTAACTAAAATCCTGGTCCAATTTCATCATCCATATTACCAATCCGTAATCAACACATTCATTGCACCGAATTAACCAAATGCCTGCTTGAACATCCAAGTTTTTAGTCTTCTTCGGAATACCATCAGCGAGGAGGCTGATCTTACCTCCATGGGAAGGGCGTTCCAGAGCCGAGGGGCCACCACGGAAAAGGCCCTGTCTCTCGTCCCCGCCAGCCGCACCTGTGAAGCAGGCGGGATAGAGAGCAAGGCCTCCCCAGAAGATCTTAGTGTCCTGGTGGGCTGATAGGCCGAGATACGTTCGGATAGGTAGGCTGGGCCAGAACCGTTTAGGGCTTTAAAGGCCAACGCCAGCACTTTGAATTGAGCCCGGTAGCAGATCGGCAGCCAGTGGAGCTGGTGCAGCAGAGGAGTTGTATGCTCCCTGTGCTCCGCTCCAGTTAGTATCATGGCTGCCGACCGTTGGACTAATTGGAACTTCCGAGCCGTCTTCAAAGGCAACCCCACGTAGAGAGCGTTGCAGTAGTCTAAACGGGATGTAACCAGAGCGTGGACTACCGTGGCCAAGTCAGACTTCCCAAGGTACAGGCGCAGTTGGCGCACGAGTTTTAACTGTGCGAATGCTCCCCTGGTCACCGCCGAAACCTGGGGTTCCAGGCTCAGCGGTGAGTCCAGGGTCACACCCAAGCTGCGAACCTGCGCCTTCAAGGGGAGTGCGACCCCGTCCAGCACAGGCTGTAACCCTATACCCTGTTCGGCCTTGCGACTGACCAGGAGTACCTCTGTCTTGTCTGGATTCAATTTCAATTTGTTCGCCCCCATCCAGACCGTCACAGCGGCCAAGCACCGGTTCAGGACCTGGACAGCCTCCTTAGTGACAGGTGGAAAGGAGTGACAGAGTTGGACATCATCTGCGTACAAATGACATCGCACCCCGAAACTCCGGATGATCTCCCCCAGAATGCACTTTACTACTGGTTTAGGATTGACTGCGCTCCCTTATCTCTTTTAAAACCCTATACCAGATATATCCTACCTTGTTCATGCCCAGAGTTTATTTTTAAATTTTTAAACTATTATATTTGGCCTGGCCATAGGTTTTTTTAATCCTTGTGTGTTACTGTTTATTGGTTATTGTTTATATGTGATTTATATTAATTGTATTGTATTTATTGTTTTTGTTTATTGCTTTTTGTTTTTATTGACGTGTTGTTGGGCTTGGCCTCATGTAAGCTGCTCCGAGTCCCTTGGGGAGATAGTAGCGGGGTATAAATAAAGTTTTATTACATGATTATTAATAATAATAATAATAATAATAATAATAATAATAATAATAATAAATGCCAGATGCCACGGAGAAGCACAACCTGAACATCCCAGGAACCCTTCCTGTTTTATCATCTTGAGAAAAATGTATAATATCACAAAGGACGACCACCTCACCCACTTCATAGGAAACCTGCTACAAAACAGGAGCTTTTTTGTTGAGCACCGGTGCCAGAGAAGCAAATGGTGGAAACAGAAGAATGGCCTGCCTCAGGGGAGCGTGCTTGCTCCATCCATGTTCAACATCTACACAGATGACCAGCCACTGCCAGAAGGGACAGAGAGTTTCATCTATGCTGATGATCATGCCATTACCGCTCAAGCAGGGAGCTTTGAGATGGCTGAACAGAAGCCCTCCGAAGCTCTAGGTGCTCTTACTGCCTATTACAAGGAAAACCATCTGATCCCTAATCCATCTAAAACACAGACATGTGCCTTTCATCTCAAGAACAGACAAGCATCCCGAGCTCTGAAGATCACCTGAGAAGAAATCCCACTGGAGCATTGCAACGCACCCAAATACCTGGGAGTCAACCTGGACCGTGCTCTTACCTACAAGAAGCACTGCCTGAACATCAAGCAAAAAGTGGTTGCTAGAAACAATATCATACGAAAGCTGATTGGCACACCTTGGGGATCACAACCAGACACAGTGAAGACATCTGCCCTTGCGCTATGCTCCTCTGCTGCTGAGTACACATGCCCAGTGTGGAACACATCTCACCACGCTAAAACAGTGGATGTGGCTCTTAATGAGACATGCCGCATTATCACGGGGTGTCTGCGCCCCACACCACTGGAGAAATTACACTGCTTAGCCGGTATTGCACCACCTGACATCCGCCGGGAAGTAGCAGCCAATAGTGAAAGGACCAAGGCAGAGACATCTCCAGCTCATCCCTTGTTTGGGTATCAGCCAACACGTCAACAACGTAAATCTAGAAATAGTTTTCTAAGGTCTACAGAGACACTCACTGGAACACCTCAGCAAGCGAGAGTCCAAAAGTGGCAGGCTCAAACCCAGAACCTCAACCAATGGCTGATACCAAATGAGAGAATCCCCCCTGGGTACACAATAGACTGGGCGACTTGGAAGGCACTGAACAGACTGCGCTCTGGCACCACGAGATGCAGAGCCAACCTTTAGAAACGGGGCCACAAAGTGGAATCCACGACATGCGGGTGTGGAGAAGAGCAAACCACTGACCACTTGGTGCAATGCAACCTGTGCCCTGCCACATGCACAATGGAGGATCTCCTTGCAGCAACACCAGAAGCACTCCAAGGGGCCAGATACTGGTCAAAGGACATTTAATCAACTACCAAACTCGCAAATTTTATATTTTGTCTGTTTGTTTGTTTTGTTCTATTAGAAATGTAATACAATAGACTGGTTGCCCTGACACAACAAATAAAAATCTGGTGGAGTCCGGTTCTTGATTCGTCTCCACTCTTTATGTCTTTTGCCTTTGCCATTCCAGACAGGCACAATTCATCCTCCGCCTGCAAAGATGGACACAACAGTTTCTCTTCAAGAAACCTAACACTTCTCCACACCGGAGACTCCTGAACCGACTATTTCTTTTGGCTTGGCTGGGTTCCATCTCCTTCGCAGCCAAAACATCCCCCGGAAGGTGTCCCAAAGAACATAAATATATGCCACTGGAGTGTGCTCTTAAACACAAATCGGCAACCCAATCCTGGTGCCTCGGCTCAGGGGACTATGAGAAATTTGCAACCATTTCCTGGCTGGCTGATCTCGCTCAGAAAGTGGGGAAACTGTCTCAGGAACCTTTCTGCAGCTTGATTTTAATTGGGAAACTCCGAGCCGGCGAAGAATGAGAAAATTAGATGGAGAAATGCAGAAATGGAGTGTAATGACAAGGTTAATCATAGAATCCTAGAGCTGGAAGAGACCCTAAAGGCCATCCAGTCCAACCCCTTTCTGCCAGGCTGGAAGGCACAATCCAAGCTCTCCCGACTGATGGCCATCCAGCCTTTGCTTTAAAACGTCCAGGGAAGGGTTTTTTTGGTTTTTTTGTCGTGTCAGGAGCATCATGCCCGGAATCATTGGGTTGTTGTAGGTTTTTTCGGGCTATATGGCCATGTTCTAGAGGCATTCTCTCCTGACATTTCGCCTGCATCTATGGCAAGCATCCTCAGAGGTAGTGAGGTCTGTTGGAACTAGGACAATGGGTTTATATATATGTGGAATGACCAGGGTGGGACAAAGAACTCTTGTCTGTTGGAGCTAGGTGTTAATGATTCAACTGACCACCTTGATTAGCATTTGATGGCTTGGCAGTGCCTGGGGGAATCTTTTGTTGAGAGGTGATTAGATGTTGAAACATTCACACCTAGCTCCAGCAGAAAAAGCCTTTTCATAGAATCATCGAAACAAAGAGTTGGAAGAGACCTCAAGCCAGCCCAACCCCATTCTGCCAAGAAGAAAGAATGTTGCATTCAAATCACCCCTGACAGATGGCCGTCCCGCCTCTGTTTAAAAGCTTCCAAAGAAGGAGCCTCCACCACACTCCGGGGCAGAGAGTTCCACTGCTGAACGGCTCTCACAGTCAGGAAGTTCTTCCTCATGTTCAGATGGAATCTCCTCTCTTGTAGTTTGAAGCCATTGTTCCATTGCGTCCTAGTCTCCAGGGAAGCAGAAAACAAGCTTGCTCCCTCCTCCCTGTGGCTTCCTCTCACATATTTATACATGGCTATCATATCTCCTCTCAGCCTTCTCTTCTTCAGGCTAAACGTGCCCAGCTCCTTAAGCCGCTCCTCATAGGGCTTGTTCTCCAGACCCTTGATCATTTTAGTCACCATCCTCTGGACACATTCCAACTTGTCAGTATCTCTCTTGGATTGTGGTGCCCAGAATTGGACACAATATTCCAGGTGTGGTCTAACCAAAGCGGAATAGAGCATGGGGAGTATGACTTCCCTAGATGTAGACACTATGCTCCTATTGATGCAGGCCAAAATCCCATTGGCTTTTTTTGCCGCCGCATCACATTGTTGGCTCATGTTTAACTTGTTGTCCACGAGAGAATTGGCCGTCTGCAAGGACGTTGCCCAGGGGATGCCAGGATGATTTTTGATGGATGTTTTGATGTATTACCACCCTTGTGGGAGGCTTCTCTCATATCCCCGCATGAGGAGCTGGAGCTGACAGAGGGAGCTCATCCGCGCTCTCGCCGGATTCCAACCTGTGACCTGTTGGTCTTCAGTCCTGCCGGCACAAGGGTTTAACCCACTGCGCCACCAAAAGCTCCCTATCAGATCTGGACCAAACTTGGCCCACAAACCTAACATGCCCAACTGTGCATATAGGCAGGATTTGGGGGTGATTGAGCTTGGATCTGGGAGTTGTAGTTCACCCAGAGGGCACTGGACTCACCTGACAACCCAATTGGAAAATGCCCAGGGGATGCCTGGATGTTTTGATGTGTTACCACCCTTGTGGGAGGCTTCTCTCATGTCCCCACATGAGGAGCTGGAGCTGATAGAGGGAGCTCATCTGCCTCTCCCCGGATTCGAACCTGCGACCTGGGAAGGTGTCTCCACTGGACTCCAAGGCAGCATTTTTTTTACTGTCAAACAGCAATTACTATCAGGAAGTTCTTCCTGATGTTTAGGTGAAATCTTTATAGTTTATAGAAGGCTGAAACCAAGGTGGGAAATGTATTGTTGTTCCATTGTGTTCTCCCAAGAAATGTTTACCTGTTAACAAAAACCATCCCCTGGGCAATGTCCTTGCAGACGGCCAATTCTCTCATGGACAACAAGTTAAACATGAGCCAACAATGTGATGTGGTGGCAAAAAAAGCCAATGAGATTTTGGCCTGCATCAATAGGAGCATAGTGTCTAGATCTAGGGAAGTAATGCTACCCCTCTATTCTGCTTTGGTTAGACCACACCTGGAATATTGTGTCCAATTCTGGGCACCACAATCCAAGAGAGATACTGACAAGTTGGAATGTGTCCAGAGGAGGGTGACTAAAATGATCAAGGGTCTGGAGAACAAGCCCTATGAGGAGCGGCTTAAGGAGCTGGGCATGTTTAGCCTGAAGAAGAGAAGGCTGAGAGGAGATATGATAGCCGTGTATAAATATGTGAGAGGAAGCCACAGGGAGGAGGGAGCAAGCTTGTTTTCTGCTTCCCTGGAGACGAGGATGCAAGGGAACAATGGCTTCAAACTACAAGAGAGGAGATTCCATATGCTGGCCATATGCTGGGTAGGAAGAAAAGAATTCAAACAGGCCATTTTGTCTTCTCGACTGGAAGTTACAAAGCATCTGTCCTGGAGAACTGCTGTGTAAACAACCAGTTAAAGAAGTGAATGCCACAGCATACAAAATAGAGAGATAGAAAGAGGAAAGGTCATGGCAACGGAGATAAGGAGACAGGAAAGAAGAGGGTGAAGACAGAGAGATGGAGATACTCACAAATACAATGTTTCCCATCATCCTTCAGTTGGTAATTCGGCCGGCACCGGCACTGGTGTTGGGACAGAGTAAGTTGCACACAGTCATGTTCACATCCGCCATTGTTGATAGCGCACGTGTTGATGGCTATAAGGAATACAATGAGAAAGAAGGTTTCTTACCTTTAACCATGTTTCTTTGAGTAGTCATCCCTGAAATCCACACATCTGGTACTATGATGCCCTATGTGTGATTTCACAGAGACCACAAAGGAGAAAGAATGTGCGATTTCACAGAGACCACAAAAGAGAAAGAATGCGCGATTTCACAGAGACCACGAAGGAGAAAAAACTGGCGATTTCACAGAAACCACGAAGGAGAAAGAATGTGCAATTTCACAGAGACCACGAAGGCGCGTCATTTCTAAAGTGTTTGTCAAGTAAACTTCGTGAAAAACTCATTATTTATTTATTTATTTATTTATTTATTTATAGTATTTATATTCCACCCTTCTCACCCCGCTGGGGACTCAGGGCAGATTACAATGTACATATACATGGCAAACATTCAATGCCATAGGCACACAACATATATAGACAGCCACTCAGAGGCTATTTAACATTCCAGCTTCTGGCCACCAGGGGGGCTGTTGCTTCACCATCCATTTGTTACACTGATTAAGTACTTCCTTATTCTTTGCATACTTCCACCACCACCATCTTTCCCGCATGTTTCAGCTATCGATTCGTATGCACAAATTTAACTATTTTTATCCGAAATACGAATTAAAAACAAAATTATGCACAAGCCTAATATACATATGCTAGTCAGAACCTCCCTGTTGTGACACCTTTACAAAGTTCTGGAGAGATGTATTTTGCATAGCATTATGGAAAATATAGACCCCTGTCTGATCCCACAGCAAGCTGGCTTCAGGAAAGGCAAAAGCTGCACATCGCAAGTGCTGAACCTGACTCAGCACATAGAAGATAGCTTTGAAAGGCAGCAGATCACAGGAGTTGTCTTCGTAGACTTGTCAGCGGCTTATGATACTGTGAACCACCGCCTCCTCCTGAGAAAAATGTATAATATCACCAAGGACGACCACCTCACCCGCCTCATAGGAAACCTGCTACAGAACAGGAGCTTTTTTGTTGAGTGCCAGGGCCAGAGAAGCAGATGGCGGAAACAGAAGAACGGCCTGCCTCAGGGGAGCGTGCTTACTCCATCCATGTTCAACATCTACACAAATGACCAGCCACTGCCAGAAGGGACAGAGAGTTTCATCTATGCCAATGATCGTGCCATTACTGCTCAAGCAGGGAACTTTGAGATGGTTGAACAGAAGCTCTAGATGCTCTCACTGCCTATCCTTAACCCACCTAAAACACAGACATGTGCGTTTCACCTTAAGGACAGACAAGCATCTTAGCTCGAGGATGACCTGGGAAGGAATCCCACTGGAGCATTACAGCACATCCAAATACCTGGGAATCACCCTGGACCGTGCTCTGACCTACAAGAAGCACTGCACGAATATCAAGCAAAAAGTGGGTGCTATAAACAATATCATATGAAAGCTGACTGGTACAACCTGGAGATCAAAACCAGATACAGTGAAGACATCTGCCCTTGCGCTGTGCTACTCTGCTGTTGAGTATGCATGCCCAGTGTGGAACACATCTCACCACACTAAAACAGTGGATGTGGCTCTTAATGAGACATGCCACATTATCACTGGGTGTCTGCGCCCTACACATCTGGAGAAATTACACTGCTTAGCCGGTATCGCACCACCTGACATCCGCCGGGAAGTAGCAGCCAATAGTGAAAGGACCAAGGCAGTGACATCTCCAGCTCATCCCCTGTTTGGGTATCAGTCAGCACGTCAACGACTTAAATTAAGAAATAGTTTTCTAAGATCTACAGAGACACTCGCTGGAACACCTCAGCAAGCAAGAGTCCAAAAATGGCAGGCTCAAACCCAGAACCTCAATCAGTGGCTGATACCAAATGAGAGACTCCCCCCTGGGCACACAGAAAACTGGGCGACTTGGAGGGTGCTGAACAGACTGCACTCTGGCACCACAAGATGCAGAGCCAACCTTAAGAAATGGGGCCACAAAGTGGAATCCATGACATGCGAGTGTGGAGAAGAGCACACCACAGACCACCTACTGCAATGCAACCTGAGCCCTGCCACATGCACAATGGAGAACCTTCTTGCGGCAACACCAGAGGCACTCCAAGTCATAGAATCATAGAATCAAAGAGTTGGAAGAGACCTCATGGGCCATCCAGTCTGGCCCTGGGGACTTGAACTCATTTAGAGCGGCCAGGTATTCCTGGACAACTTGTTTCCCAATTTGGGGTTGGATGTCCTCTAATCCCTCATCCACTCCATCTTGTTGAGGTTGGAGATGACTTTCTTTTTGTGAGAAGACCGACGCAAAGGAGGTATTAAGTAGTTCTACCTTTTCCCTATCCCCTGTCAGCATTGCCCCATCTTCTCCTCGAAGAGGCCCTATCGCCTCCTTGTTTTTCCTTTTTCTACTGACATAAGAAAAGAAGCCCTTTTTATTGTTTTTTATGTCCCTTGGAAGCCTGAGCTCGTTTTGTGCTTTAGCCTTGCAGACCTTTTCCCTACAGGTGTTGGCTATTTGCTTGAATTCTTCTTTGGTGATTTCTCCCTTTTTCCACTTCTTGTGCATGTCTCTTTTGTGTCTTAGCACAGTTAGAAGTTCTTTGGACATCCATTCTGGCTTCTTTGCACAGTTTTGCAAAGATACTGGTCAGATACTGGTCAAAGGACATTTAATAGAATACCAAGTCTGCAAATTTTGTGTTTTGTTTGTTTGTCTGTCTGTTTTTTAATGCAATACAACTGGTTTGGTTCACTCCTGACACGATAAATAAATAAGTCAGAACCTGGAGAAAGTGGGATTGGTTGAATCTCATTGCTCAACCACTTACTCATGCGTCCCTCTTTGAACATCCCCAAACCCAGCTTGTGTATTACCAGAAGAATACTTTGCCTTCCAAGGAATAACCCCAGTTGAACCTCGTAAATTTTCCGACTGTATATGTCGACTGTAAATGCTCTGTTTGCATTTACCATACGGAGTGCATTCCAGCTTGGGACAAGTAATCAGAACCAGAAGCTGTCCTCTGGCAAGGCGCATGGCCATGAGCACATGTGCTGCAATATGGGGGGCTGGCAATTCTTGGAGGAGTATATGTGGCATTCCCCCATGTGAGGAAAAAGATCAAACCAATAACATGGAACTTGGTTTGAGTACATGCTACCCACCCCAATAGTTCTACAAGTCAGTATTGACATTGTTTTAGCAGAAAGACCAGAAGCTCCGTTTCACAAGAAAACAGTGCACTTCTTTTATTTGTTTGTTTGTTTGTTTATAGTATTTATATTCCGCCATTCTCACCCCGCAGGGGACTCAGAGCGGATTACAATGTTTGTGACAATGATGACGTACTTCCTCATTCTTTGCATACTTCCTAAAGATTTTATGGCCTCGTAAATCATGGCAAACATTCAATGCCATAGACACACAACATATATAGACAGACACTCAGAGGCTATTTAACATTCCAGCTTCTGGCCACCAGGGGAGCTGTCGCTTATCCGTCCATTTGTGACACTGATGAAGTACTTTCTCATTCTTTGCATACTTCCTGGAGATTTTTATGGCCTCGTAAATCAGTTAAATTAGCCTCTCCACATAAGTGGTACCTAAATTTCCTACTTGACAGATGCAACTGTCTTTTGGGCTGCAAAGGTTGACAACAAGCTATACATTTTTGGTCGGAAGCTCACTACGAACCGGGCTGGCTTCGAACTCATGACCTTTTGGTCAGTGGTGAACTTAATGCAGCTGACTCCCAACCAGCTGTGCCACAGTCCTGGTGTGACTTTTTGGTTTGAAAAAGAAAAAAATGATACTCCTCTAAGTAATGACCACTGGCCATCTGTCAGGGGTGCTTTGAATGCAACATTCCTGCTTCTTGGCAGGGGGTTGGACCGGATGGCCCATGAGATCTCTTCCAACTCTATGATTCTAGGAAGAGGTGAGTAGTTTTCAGGGAATTAGGATTTATTTCTGTTTGCTGGGAGGTTAAGAAAAAAAGATTAAACTGTGATGCTGAAGAGCAGAAGAGAAGCTGAGATTGGCTCCCGTTTGCTTTCGTGTTAGGCAGATGTTTGTACCAAGAGGGCCCTTACCGTTATGAGCTCCTGAAGTACCGAAGATACCGAAAGAAATGGAGGAAACAGAAGAAACTATTTCCGTGCCTTCTACATATGATTATGAAAGTTGGAGAGTGGTGGAAGCAATAGGAAGAGGATCAACTCCTTTGAGATGTTTTGGAGAAGAATTCTATAAATACTCTGGACTACGGACAAGACAAATAAACGGGTCCAAGAGAGAATCAAGCCTAAACCCTCCGTAGAAACCATATCAATGGGGAAAAACATTAATGTTTGTCTAGAAGGCAGGAGAGATCGAGGAAGATCCAGTTCCAGATGGATGCAAGACCCGAGGAACTGTAGTTTAGAAGTAATTTCCCTGGGCAGAACAAACACATAATGGAAACCACAGATTCAGCGCTGGGTGGGCGGAAAAAGTCAAACCAAGTTTTCCATTCGTTTCTTTCTTTCGAAAATCTGTGGTCACGCTTCTGTGCCGACAGGGTCAACAACACACTCGATTCCCAAAGCACAGTTCTGGAGACACTGCTCACTGAAATTAATGCCTGAAAGCGCTGTGGCTTTCTCAGAAACATTGGGACCAGAACTAAAAATTTGGAAAACAATAACCGCCTGTTTTTGTCCCATAATTCCCTTGTACTCTTTTGCTTTTTAGCTCTGGGAGTTTACATGAGCATGGCTCTGATACTCCTCTCAACCTTCTTTTCTGCAGGCTAATAACTGCCTCTACTTCTCATGGAATTAATAATAATAATAATAATAATAATAATAATAGTCCTAGACACTTGGAAAGTGTCCAACGTGTGATCCAATTCAACAGCCAGCAGAGTCTGCTATGGACTCATCTTGTTGTGTTTCTAATAATAACAATAATAATAATAATAATAATAATAATAATAATAAATGTAGTACTCAGCTGTACTTGACATGGAATATAACAATAATACTTCACATGGAATATATTATTATTAGTATCATTTATTTATTTATTATCACGTCAGAAGCAAATTAGGTAGATGTCTGGTACAACTGCACCAGGAGCTCCAGTTTTGTTTGCTTTGCATTTAATGTTTGTTATAGTCCTAAGTTTCAAGGACTCTGCACATAGGTGGCTTCTTTTGGTTGCAATCATAGGGCAAGCCACCTGTCTATTATAGTTAGGTTCCCTGGCCCTGCCCCCTTTTTGGGGTTTTGGAAGGAATAGGAGCCTTTTTGGTTCAGTCCACACAGAGAAGCTTCCATGCAGGACACAATACCAAGAGCTCCTGTAGAAAGCTTTGTCTTCTACGACTTGGCCGGGGAGCTATACAGTCTACGGCTTGGCCGGGGAGATACAGCCCCACAGCTTGGCCGAGGATCATACAGCCTTATAGCTCCTTTGCTGAGGGACCTCAGCCAGCCATCACAGAAACCTGAATTCCTTTTTCCCTGGAAGTCTACAAAGCTCTGCTTGGTAAGGGTCACTCATGGAAGCCAGACACAGTTGGTACTGAGTGTAGGGGCTCCACGCCAACAGAGGCAAAGAAAGACTGCCCAGATTAGAAGTTAAGGATTTCCCCATTAGTTAAAATACCAGTCATGAAGATAGTGCCTGTTCCCTGTGGACAAGATTCAAAGAGCCTATAGACTGTCAAGAAAGCCTTGAAATATCTGTTTGTTTTCATTAATAAAGAACTTTGTTGAACCTTTAAGCAATCTAAAGACTTTGTTTTGGGGAGGTCCAAGGGCCTTTAATCTGAGGCAGCCCCGGCGTCCCGTTGGGCACACAGAATATATGTCCTGTCTACAGTCTTATGCACAAGCCCAGCGTGCAACAGCACATCTTCACTGTATCTGGTTGTGATCCCTAGGTTTTGTCTGTCAGCTTTCATATGATATTCTTTCTAGCACCCACTTTTTTTGCTAGATATTCAAACAGGCTTTCTTATAAGTCAGAGCATGGTCCAGAGTAACTCTCAGGTGTTTGGTGCTGCAATGCTCCAGTGGGATTCCTTCCCAGGTCATAACCTCAGAGGTCGAGATGCTTCTCTGTTCTTAAGGTGAAAAGCAGATGCCTGCATTTTAGATGGATTAGGAATCAGCTGGTTTTCCCTGCAATAGGCAGTAAAAGCACCTAAAGCTTAGGAGAGCTTCTGTTCAACCTTTTCAAAGTTCCCTGCTTGAGCAGTGATGACATGATCTGTGCTATCACGCACTGGGCCTATAATAATTGTCTTTTGAACAGGACGTGCTCTTTGTGTCCAGCGGGAAGCCGGGTTGCCTTGGCTGAGAGGCCCTAAGGATTTTCCTATACAAAAGTCCTTAGATACTTGAAACGTTTAACAAAGTCCTTTATTATTGCTTAGATCTTCAACAATTTAAACAAACACTTCTCAGATCTTCAACAAGTCAAATAAATGCTTCTTAACTAGCCCAAATGGACAGGTAACTGGCTTCATGAACTGTTTCTTTTCTTTAAAAGGAAAACCCTTTTTAACCCCTCCCAGGCAATCTACTTTCTATGCTTGCTGGTGCGGACTCTACTCCCGGCTCCGATTGCTTCTGGTTACCCGAGTATACCTACCAGCCAAGGCTTGTAGATTCTCTAGCTGGAGTTCTTTTGGATCTTTTCCATGAAAGATATGGAGCTGTTTCCCCTGGATGCTGTGAGAAACGAAGCTTGTCTAAAGATCATAGAATCATAGAATCAAAGAGTTGGAAGAGACCTCATGGGCCATCCAGTCCAACCCCCTGCCAAGAAGCAGGAATATTGCATTCAAATCACCCCTGACAGATGGCCATCCAGCCTCTGCTTAAAAGCTTCCAAAGAAGGAGCCTCCACCACACTCCGGGGCAGAGAGTTCCACTGCTGAACGGCTCTCACAGTCAGGAAGTTCTTCCTCATGTTCAGATGGAATCTCCTCTCTTGTAGTTTGAAGCCATTGTTCCGCGTCCTAGTCTCCAAGGAAGCAGAAAACAAGCTTGATCCCTCCTCCCTGTGGCTTCCTCTCACATATTTATACATGGCCATCATGTGTCCTCTCAGCCTTTTCTTCTTCAGGCTAAACATGCCCAGCTCCTTAAGCTGCTCCTCATAGGGCTTGTTCTCCAGACCCTTGATCATTTTAGTCGCCCTCCTCTGGACACATTCCAGCTTGTCAAGACCTCTCTTGAATTGTGGTGCCCAGAATTGGACACAATGTTCCAGGTGAGGTCTAACCAAGGCAGAATAGAGGGGTAGCATTACTTCCTTAGATCTAGACACTATGCTCCTACTGATGCAGGCCAAAATCCCATTGGCTTTTTTTGCCGCCACATCACATTGTTGGCTCATGTTTAACTTGCTGTCCACAAGGACTCCAAGATCTTTTTCACAGGTCCTGCTCTCGAGCCAGGCATTGTCCCCCATTCTGTATCTTTGCATTTTGTTTTTCCTGCCAAAGTGGAGTATCTTGCATTTGTCACTGTTGAACTTCATTTTGTTAATTTTGGCCCATCTCTCTAATCTGTCAAGATTGTTTTGAATCCTGCTCCTGTCCTCTGGAGTATTGGCTCTCCCTCCCAATTTGGTGTCGTCTGCAAACTTGATGATCCTGCCTTCTAGCCCTTCATCTAAGTCATTAATAAAGATGTTGAACAGGACCGGGCCCAGGACGGAACCCTGCGGCACTCTGCTCGTCACTTCTTTCCAGGATGAAGAGGAAGCATTGGTGATGGAGCTGGTCCACTTCCTGTAGCTAAGCTTTCCACTATAAGACTTAACTAAAAATGGTTCCCTTTCTCTCCCAGAGCCCTGGAAAAAGGGGCGGAACCAAAACTTAGCAATGATAGACAGGTCATTGGCCCTATAATTGCAAACCAAGGGAAGCCACCTTACTGCAAAATGCATGGAACCTTGGAATATATGCAAACACTCAATAGAAAGAAAATGAAGCTGAAGCTCCTGGTACAGCCATACCAGCACATGATCATTAGCATAGATGAAACTCTCTGTCCCTTCTGGCAGTGGCTAATCACAGAGGACATGAGAGAAGTCTTCCCCCAGGATAGTAACACATCCAGGCATCCCCTGGGCAACGCCTTTGTAGACAGCTTATTCTCTCACAGCAGAAATGACTTGCAGCATATTATTATTATTATTATCATCATTATTATTATTATTATTGACACAAAAGCACAGTATGTCACAGCAAACGAGATCTATATGCTGGATTTCGTATTACAAAATCCCAAGTCGAACACTTCCCAAGACTGTAGGACTGTGTGATGTATTTTCAGATGAATCACGCAGATCCAAGTCAGGTGGCCTTTTGCAGTTGGCAAATCTTGATTTTGTCAATGTTTATTGTTTCCAAATGCCAGCTGAGATCTTTTGGCATGGCACCCAGTGCGCCAATGACCACTGGGACCACCTGTAGTGGTTGATGCCACAGCCTTTGCAGTTTTGAGATCTTGATAGTGGCTGAGTTTTTCCTGTTGTTTTTCCTCAATGCGACTGTCACCTGGAATGGCAACATTAATAATCCAGACATTTTTCTTTTCCACAATCATGCTGTCTGGTGTATTGTGTTCCAAAACTTTGTCCGTCTGGATTCAAAAGTCCCACAGTATTTTTGCATGTTCATTTTCCACGACCTTTGCGGGTTTATGATCCCACCAATTCTTTACTGCTGGCAGGTTCAAGTGAATCATCTGGGCCACAGAGTTGTGCCTCTGTTTGTAGTCTGTCTGTGCCATTTCTTTGCAACAGCTGAGGATATGATCCATGGTTTCATCCGCTTCCTTGCACACTCTGCATTTTGGGTCATCCGCTGATTTTTCAATCCTGGTCTTAATTAATTGTATTAGTTCTGATGGCTTGCTCCTGGGCTGCAAGAATCAGGCCTTCTTCTGTCTCCTTCTTTAGGGTTCAATTCATGAGCCATAACCAGGTCTTCTCCTTGTCAACTTTTCCTTCAATCTTCTCAAAGAACTGCCATGTAAGGCTTGGTTGTGCCATAATTATTCTGACACAAATCACAGTATGTCACAGTAAATGAGATCTAGGACTGTGTGATGTATTTTCGGATGAAGTCCGCAGATCCAAGTCAGGTGGCCTTTTGCAGTTGACAGATCATGATTTTGTCAATGTTGGTGGTTTCCAAATGCCGGCTGAGATCTTTTGGCATGGCATCCAGTACGTCAATGACCACTGGGACCACCTGTAGTGGTTGATGCCACAGCCTTTGCAGTTCGATTTTGAGATCTTGATAGCGGCTGAGTTTTTCCTGTTGTTTTTCCTCAGTGCGATTGTCACCTGGAATGGCGACATCAATAATCAAAACATTTTTCTTTTCCAGAATCCTGATGTCTGGTGTATTGTGTTCCAAAACTTTGTCAGTCTGGATTCAAAAGTCCCACAGTATTTTTGCATTATTATTATCATAATCATGATCATGATCATCATCATCATCATTATATTACCTGCCTCTCCTTGACATGGAATTAAAACTGGATATCTAAACAAATTTGACCAAGCCTGAGCCATTTCCCACTGAACATTGTTGTTTGGAAAAGAAAAAGGAGAAAAAGCCTGGAACGATTCCGATTCTCTGTTGTTACAATCCAAAAACTCCCCTCTGCCCATCACCTTTTATGTCTCCTCCATGGACCTCCCAAGGCAGCTTCCCACTAGAGAAGAAGCCTGCTTCTCGAAAAATTAAAGCCATGTGGTGGAAAACCTCAAGTTGGGGCACATGCTTTGTTCCTCTCAAGGTAAATATTTATGCAAGCAGAGAGCTGGCTGAATGAATGCCTTTCATGCATGGCGGGGATACAACCAAAAGGAGCACATGTTCACAGGCGCTGGCTATTTGCAGGGCTACAAATACATTCTGTCTCACATGCTTGCTATCATTAGTCTCATATATATGACTAATGATGCCATCATGTATGTATGTATGTATGTATGTATGTATATAATGTTCGTTTGTGGGATTAACAGAACTCAAAAACCACTGGACGAATTGACACCAAATTTGGACACAAGACACCTAACAACCCAATGTATGTCCTTCACTCAAAACATGCTTTTGTCATTTGGGAGTTGTAGTTGCTGGGATTTATAGTTCACCTACAATCAAAGAGCATTCTGAACCCCACCAACGATGGAATTGAACCAAACTTGGCACACAACTTTCTTTTGTCTTTAATTGTTCCCCCACTTTCATTGTACTCTTTTCAAACATTAGTTTTACTTTATGTATAAATCTCTTAATAAAAAGCATAATAAAAAGAGAAAAAATGTATAAAATCGCAAAGGATTACCACCTCACCCACTATATAGGAAATATGCTACAAAACAGGAGCTTTTTTGTTGAGGTCCAGGGTCAAAGTAGCAGATGGTGAAAACAGAAGAATGGCCTGCCTCAAGGGAGCGTGCTTGCTCCATCAATGTTTAACATTTACACAAATGATCAGCCACTGCCAGAAGAGTCAGAGAGTTTCCTCTATGCTGACAATCATGCCATCACCACTCAAGCAGAGAGCTTTGAAATGGTTGAACAGAAGCTCTCCAAAGCTTTAGCTGATTTGACTGCCTATTCCAGGGAAAACCATCTGATTCCTAATCCATCTAAAATGCAGACATGTGCTTTTCACTTTAAGAACAGACGAGCATCTCGACCTCTGAGGATGACCTGGGAAGGAATCCCACTGGAGCATTGCACCACACCAAAACACCTGGGAGTCACTCTGGACCATGCTCTGATTTATAAGAAGTCCTGTTTGAATGTCAAGCAAAAAGTGGGTACTAGAAACAATATCATATGACAGCTGACTAGCACAATTTGAGAATCACAACCAGTTACAGTGAAGACATCTGCCCTGGCGCTTTGCTCCTCTGCTGCTAAATACGCATGCCCAATGTGGAATACATCTCACAACAATAAAACAGTGGATGTGGCTCTTAATGAGACATGCTGCATTATCAAAGGATGCCTATGCCCTACACCACTGGAAAAATTATACTGTTTCACCGGTATTGCACCACCTGACATCCATCAGGAAGGTGGCAGCCAACAATGAAAGGACCAAGGCATCAACATCTCCAACCCATCCTCTGTTTGGATATCAGCCAGCAAGCCAATATCTTAAATCAAGAATAAGATCTACAGAGATATTGGCAGGAACTTCTCCGCAAGCAAGAGTCCAAAAGTGGCAGGCTAAAACCCAGAACCTCAATCCGTGGCTGATACCAGATGAGATACTCCCTAGTTTGAAGCCATTGTTCCGCGTCCTAGTTTCCAGGGAAGCGGAAAACAAGCTTGCTCCCTCCTCCCTGTGACTTCCTCTCACATATTTATACATGGCTATCATGTCTCCTCTCAGCCTTCTCTTCTTCAGGCTAAACTTGCCCAGCTCCTTAAGCCGCTCCTCATAGGGCTTGTTCTCCAGATCCTTCATCATATTAGTCGCCCTCCTCTGGACACATTCCATCTTGTCAACATCTACCTTCAATTGTGGTGCACAGAATTGGACACAATATTCCAGGTGTAGTCAAATCAAGGCAGAATAGAGCATGGGGAGGAGGACTTCCCTAGATCTAGACACTATGCTTATTGATGCAGGCCAAAATCCCATTGGCTTTTTTTGCCGCCACATCACATTGTTGGCTCATGTTTAACTTGTTGTCCACGATCTTTTTCACACGTACTGCTCTCGAGCTGTTAGAGACCCTAAATTGGGTCTTCTTAGGTCCACATCGCGGGAACACGCAAGGAAGGAGACAGTCCCAAAAAAGATAAAAAAACAAGGTTTATTTTAGTTTCTTCATGAAGAAGACGGACAGCGTGGCAGCATACGCAGATGCTATCCTTCAAGTGACTGCCGCGCCCCTCCTCTGTTTCTGCTGACTTTTATACTCAAGTAATCGGTCATGGAAAGTACTCTCTTTCCAGCCCCTCTGCCTTGACCTTTTGATGGAAAGTACCTTCTTGTACCGGCAGACTCTGCGCTTAACCACAACCTTTGAACTTAACCACAACACAACTTCCGACCTCTACATGTCACATCTTGTTTCTTAAAAACGTTTTCTCCCCTGTTGCTCCTTTTCTACAGAGAAAGGGTATGTTTGTATTTTGCTGTTAATTTCATTCAAAGCCCCTTGCTTAGCATTTGCAAATTTCACTCAAAGACCCTTTCAGAGCCAGGCATCGTCCCACATTCTCTATCTTTGCACTTTGTTTTTCCTGCCAAATTGGAATATCTTGCATTTGTCCCCGTTGAACTTCATTTTGTTACTTTTGGCCCGTCTCCCTAATCTGTGATATATCCAACTACAGAATTCAGACGAAGGCAATACAGGGCTGTGCTAGAAAAACGTTGCGTTACTCTGGATAAAATTCACCAGCACAAGGCACGCACGAGCAAATGAATGGAGAAGAAAAGCTGCAATGTATGAACATGGTCTGTATTTTGCAACATTTGAGCTTGTGAATAACACTGCTAGAAGAACGTCTGTGGAAACATAAAGCAGAAATATTTGTGTGATGCCTGGGGCACATTCTTTGACCAATTCCAGGCTGGAAGCCAACCTATCTGTAAACACACCGATTAAAGAGGGAGAAATGGCCCGAAAGCAAATGTAAACAAATGATTGGTTTGTAATTAACCTGACAACGGAGGGTAGTGTCGGAAGGCTGATGTAACCAGATGGAAGGGAGCCAAAATCCACCAGCCTCCAAGTGATCCATCCCAGAGTCAACGACCCAGACGATCTCGGATCTGATTGTATTGGAATAATTGTTTGTATAAACAAATTAGTATAGTTTACATAAGTGGAGTTGTGCAGAAGTTATTAATACTTTGCATGTTTTAAACTGTATATATGTGTGTTTGGGTTAGCTACAGTAACACTGGAGCAGCCTATTTCAGAGATCCTCAGTCAGCATTGCCATGGAGACCAAGGCAAGCTGGCAGGAGGAGAAGTGGGAGGAGCCAAGTGGAGAGAGTTTTGAAAGAACAGACAGTTTGAGAGTCAGTTAGGAGTTGATTTTGTATCTGAGAGGAGTAAAAGAGTGAAAGTGAAGAGTAGAGTGGGAGAGTGAAGTGTGAAGCAAAGAATTGTGACTTTGGGGAAGCCTGAATAGCTACAAGAGGTTTCTCAGTCTAAGGAGGCTGAAAGGAGAAACATAGCCAGTTTTCCTTAGTCAAGGGAAAGGCTAAAGGATAAGCTTGTTAATTTATTTGATCAAGGAAAGATCAAATAGGGAAGATATTCCTGTACTGAAACATTGTTTAATAACAAGAGCTTCACCTCAGTAAGATACTGCGTAACCTGGAAGAGTGAAATGTTTAACTAACCAAGTATTATTCAAAGTTCTATAAAATAAGTTACAATCTTGCAACCACACGCTTTGTACTCAATAAGCCAGTTAACTTTTGTTGAAGACAGTCTCATCTCCATCCATTTTGCGTCTGTATTGCCATATCTCACAGTAATACCTCATAGCTCACGTTGGTGGCAGTTACCATAGATTACATATAACAATTGGCCTCCACTATACCAGTTGGTGGCAGAATTCAGAGAAATAAACAATAATTCCCCCCTTCTCTCCTGTCACACGACAGCATGTGTGCTTTCTCTCCACTCTGATCAACTCCTCGCAGGAGTCAAGTCAAGATCCATCTTTGATTGGATATACATGGAAGCGGAAATACTACAAAGCCAGCTCTGGAACGACAAAAGCCAGGCAATGTCCCGTGCACCAAGATGGCAGTGGTGCATAACTCCACTTTTCCTACCACTTCATCACATTTACTAAATTCCACTGAGTACTACACTTAAAATGTAGCAAGTCACTGTGTTAGGTTGGGTTGAAGTGTAGGGTAGAGCATTCTTTGCGCATTTAAAGTGTGGGGCCAGCATTCGTTTCAGGAGGTGGTGGGGAAGTGGATTTTTTGGTAATGATCCATTTGTTTGGGCAATTCTGTAATGTGATGGTATTTGCTGCTCTCAGGTTTAAAATGAAACGTTTGCCCAATTTGTGGGAGAGGAAATTGTGGGAGGAACCAAAAGTCCCCTTCTCTGGGTGCATCTGCACTGGAGAATAAATGCTATCAGGACCCACTGTAAATGCCATTATTATTATTATTATTATTATTATTATTATTATTATTATTATTATGCCATGTCTCCATGCTTTACAGTCCTGGGAGTCATAGTTTTCCAAGGTCCATACCCTTCCCTTGGTCCATTTACAATATGGAATGAATGCCCTTGCATCCCACTTGATAGCTTAAGTCCTAAAGTCAGATCAAAGTTATTGTTTTAGTCTTTTGAATCATCATTTTTCGTTCTGAAGTTCGATGTCATCTGTACGCAGATGACATCCAACTCTATCTCTCCTTTCCACTTGCTGTTCAGGTCCTGGACCAGTGCTTGGCAGCTGTGGATGAGGGCAAACAAATTGAAACTGACAAGACAGAGATACTCCTGGCCAGTCAAAAGGTTGAACATGGTATAGGGTTATATACCATGGATGGGGTTACACTCCCCCTGAAGACACAGGTTCGCAGCTTGGGAGTTCTCCTGGATTCATCGCTGAGCAGGACACCCTAGCCTTTGCACAATGAAAAAATGTGTGCCAGTTGCACCCGTACCTTGAGAAGCCAGACTTGGCCGTGGTGGTCCATTATCTGGTTACATCTCAGATAGACTACTGCAACACGCTCTACATGGGGCTGCCTTTGAAGACTGTCCAGATACTTCAAGTAGTCCAGGGGTCCTCAAACATTTTAAACAGGGGGCCAGTTCACTGTCCCTCAGACCGTTGGAGGACCGGACTACAGTTTTGTTTGTTTTTTTAAAAAAATGTCAAGATGAATGTGGGTTCCATGGGAAAAAACCACCCAAGAACATCTTCACATGCGTAAGGCATCCGCTCGCTGGGTCCTTTCCCCGGGTGCTCACACCTTTCCGGAAACAGGAACGAGTTGAATGCTCTCAGGCTCTCTTGACAATGATGTGCCATGGAAACCAGGAGGACTTTTTCCACAGATGGATCCCAAAGGAGGAAATCTGGGTCCATCCCTCTGATTCTGAGACTCAAGTCCAGTCGATGCCATGGAAGCATCCTGACTCACCGCCTCCAAAGAAGGCAGGTGCCCAACTCTCGGAAGGCAAGGTCGTGCTCACAGTATTTTGGGACCAGCACGGAGGAGGGTGTATGGATTTCCTAGCAAGGGGTTCCATGATCACCGGAGCATAGTAGGCGTCACTGCTGTAGAAATTGCAGGAGGCCATCCAAGCCAAAAGACAATGTGGCATGCTCACCATGTTGACTATTAGCGATGACCACGTTTCTTTCTAAGTGTTTGCAGACCGCTTCCTTAACAATCTTTTCCAGAATCTTGCCCGGTATCGACGTGAGGCTGACCGGACGGTAGTTGTTTGGGTCATCCTTTTTTCCCTTCTTGAAGATTGGGACCACATTGGCCCTCCTCCAATCTGCTGGAACTTCTCCCGTTCTCCAAGAACTCTCAAAGATGGTTGCCAATGGTTCCGAAATGATTTCCGCTAGTTCCTTCAATACTCTTGGGTGTAGTTGATCTGGCCCTGAAAGAGGACTTGAACTCATTAAGAGCGGGCATGTATTCCTGGACAACGTGTTTCCCATCGGTCCTTAAAGAGAGGATCTTTGCTCTATTGAAGCTCATAGTCTTTCCAGCTGTGCCGAGTCCTATACAACATACATAGTTATGCTTCCTTGATTTTCTTTGGGACAAACAGAACGGCACGATGTCTCATCGCTTCCCCAAGAAGTGAAAACATTGTGCTGAGGCAGTAGAGGATATACAAGGAGCGTTCACGAACGATTTCCCCTGACCCACTTCCCGTGGACTGAGAACAATGAAATTTGGTCCAGTTCTGAGTCCTTCTCTCCACCGGTGCCACCTCGGGACACACGCTTCTCCCATCTTTTTAAGCAACTGTAAACACCTTTCTTGGAGAAGGCGACAGGTTGCTCCAAAAGCCACGTTGTGACTTCGGAAATCAGACTCTCATCACCTGAGAAATGCTGCCCTTCATTATTGGAAAGAGGTGGAAGTCGGATGGTGCAAAGTCCGGGGAAGAAGGGGGATGCGATCGAATTTCCAAAGGCCATCCGTCAGGGGTGCTTTGATAGTGCTTAGTACAGCGGGTTAAACCACTAAGCTGCAGAAAATTTTGCTGATAGAAAGATTGGCAGTTCAAGCCCAGGTCAGGATGAGCTCCTGCCATCAGCCCCAGCTTCTGCTCACCTAGCAGATAAAAAACAGCAATGTGAGTAGATAAATTGGTCAATCGGGAGGACGTCTACGGACTACAATGCTCCTCGACATGGAAGATGGAGCAACAGCACCTTCCTGTGGCCGGAGTCAAGCACAGCCTCCAGATGCCGGAAACAGAAAAAGATGGGAAATCCTTTGCCTCTGTCTATGTATTGTCTCTCCTTGTTAATTGCATAACAGCATTGAATTTTTGCCATATATGTGTACTGAAATGTGCCCTGAATCTCCTCGTGGAGATCAAGCAAAATATGAATAAAGTATATTATTATTATTATTATTATTATTATTTTACTGACACAAAAACACAGTATGTCACAGCAAATGAGCTATATATGCTGGATTTCGTATCACAAAATCACAAGTCAAACACTTCCCAAATGTCTAGGATTGTGTGATGTATTTTCGAATGATGCGCGCAGATCCAAGTCAGGTGGTCTTTTACAGTTGTCAGATTGTAATTTTGTCAATGTTTATTGTTTCCAAATGCCGGCTGAGATCTTTTGGCACTGTACCCAGTGTGCCAATGACCACTGGGACCACCTGTACTGGTTGATGTCAGAGCCTTTGCAGTTCGATTTTGAGGTCTTGATAATGGCTGAGATTTTCCTGTTGTTTTTCTTCAATGCGACTGTCACCTGGCATGGTGACATCAATAATCCAAACTTTTTCTTTTCCACAATCATGATGTCTGGCCTATTGTGTTCCAAAACTTTGCCAGTCTGGATTCAAAAGTCCCACAGTATTTTTGCGTATTTTTTCACTACTTTTGCAGGTTTATGATCCCACCAATTCTTTACTGCTGGTAGGTGGTACTTGTGACATAAATTCCAGTGAATCATCTGGGCCGCCGAGTTGTGCCTTTGCTTGTAGTCTGTCTGTGCAATTTTCTTGCAGCAGCTGAGATGATCCATGGTTTCATCTGCTTCCTTGCACAGTCTGCATTTTGGGTCATCAGCTGATTTTTCAATCCTGACCTTAATGGCCTTTGTCCTGATGGCTTGCTCCTGGGCTGCAAGAATCAGGTTTTCCTCTGTCTCCTTCTTCAGGTTTCCATTTGTGATCCATCACCAGGTCTTCTCCTTGTCAACTTTTCCTTCCATTTTGTCAAGGAACTGCCCATGCAGTTGTTGTGCCAGCTGTCAGATCTGGTTTGGAATGCAGTTTTCTTGTACTGACTCTTTGTCTGCTGTGCTTTGAGAAGTTTCCGATTATTGACTTCAATTAAAGCAGGTTCTTGGCTTTCCTTGACATATTCTGCCAGGGCATGTTTTTCTTCTTTGCCTGCTTGTTTGACTTGTAAGAGTCCACCAGAATTTCTAGGCAGATAGAGCCGGTCAACATCACTGCGAGGATGTAATGAAATATGGTCATGAATTTTCTTGTTTTTCTGTCCAAATTGTCCAGCTCTGCCTGCTTATCCACTTTATGATGCCAACAGTGTATCTTACGACAGGTATGGCCCAGATGTTTATGGCCTTGATGGTATTATGGCCTCCATTGAGCTTGCTTTTGAGACTCATGGAAGCCCACTGGAGGAGTCACAAACTCTTTGCCCTAGAAAACCCTCTGATGAGTTCACCTTAGGGTTTCTATGAGTCTTGAGGGAATTTAACAATAACAACAATTTTGAAGGTGCACCATGCCTGGAAGTCATGACAGAAGGGGCAGAGATGCCACCAAATTCTACAACTTACCAAGACAGGTCCTGCCGTCGGTGTGTAAACGAAACTCTGACTTGCACTCACAGTAATAGGATCCCAGAGTATTCACACATCTATGCTGGCAGCCTCCGTTGTGAACCTGGCATTCATCCACGTCTGGAAGGAAAGCAAAATGGGAACGATCAGGGCGGCGGGAAGGAGAGAAGCCCAACTCAGCATTTCTGTTGGCCAGGTTCTCCTCCAAAATGAGACCCCAGAGAAGACAGGATAATCGTTTCCAAACATAGCGTCAAATGAGCCCATGGGGAAATGTCCAGCATATAACCTATAGAAAAATGTGCCTGACACAAAACAAGGAAGAATTTGATCTGACCAGAGCCAGACCTCCCTGACCAATGGGATAGCTATTGGATTTTGAACTATAGGAATCCCCCAATCAGCATGTACATACTGGATGGTGGATTCTAGAAGCCATAGTCCAAGAAAGTTGGCCATAGAGTTCCATGAGATCAGGGCTTCATGAACTTTGGGTCCCAACCTCAAAGAGGGTTGAATTAGCTTGATGTTGGAACCCTGAAAAAGTTCTCCAAATGCCACCTAGTGACTGATATATGTATCACTCCTAGGACACATACAACCTGTGCAAAACCAGGTACATATGCCATTCCTGGGGCAAATTGTGTTGGATGAGTTGGCTTATTGACAAAAGACCCTCCTCATAAATGATGCACAGCAAAGTAACATAACAACAGTATGACCCAGCACTAGTAGCCCGGGTTGGAGTGTGTTTCCAACCAATTGTGTGTAGCCTGTTGTCGACCTTTGCAACCCGAAAGACAGTTGCATCTGTCAAGTAGGAAAATTAGGTACCACCTTAAAGTGTGGGGAGGTTAAATTAACTGATTTATGAGGCCATGAAGAAGCACTCCAGCAAAGCATTCCAGCGGGGAAGCATGCGGGGAATGCGGAAGTGCTTCATCAGTGTCGCAGATGGACGATTAAAGAGACAACTCCCCGGCAACCAGAAAAAAAGTTAAATAGCCTCTGTGTATGCCTGTATATGTTTGTATGTCAAAAATTGGCATTGAATGTTTGCCATATATGTGTACACTGTAATCCGCCCTGAGTCCCCTGCCGGGTGAAAAGGGCAGAATATAAATGCTGTAAATAAATAAATAAATAGCCCAAAGTGATAAAAAGAACCAAAATACAGAGACCAATGTTATCTCTTCCATAGGAGGCTTTTCTTTGTAGTAAAATAATATGGTTGCGCTGTTTACAAGAAAATGGTTTCCTTCACATAAATAAAGTTCTTTATACTTCCTTCTTTGCTTCCACGCTGGCTTCTTTCTCATGTGGATAAACAGCTTTGTTCTCACAGAGCCTCTCCTCACACCGAACTTACACAGAAGCTTCACACAGTAGCTTTTTATGCACAGCAGTCTTCACATACGAGCTTCACACACGATGGTGTGTGGGGCTTCTCTCACTGAAACTTGTCACACCAGGCCTTCTCACACTGAGGCCTACTAACACTGAGGCCTACCTCACACTGAGGCCTTTCTCCCACTGAGGCCTTCTCCCACTGAGGCCTTTCTCCCACTGAGGCCTTCTCCCACTGAGGCCTTCTCCCACTGAGACCTTTCTCCCACTGAGGCCTTTCTCCCACTGAGGCCTTTCTCCCACTGAGGCCTTCTCCCACTGAGGCCTTCTCCCACTGAGGCCTTTCTCCCACTGAGGCCTTTCTCCCACTGAGGCCTTCTCCCACTGAGGCCTTTCTCCCACTGAGGCCTTCTCCCACTGAGGGATCTCTCAGACTGACGCCTCTCACACACTGAACTAAAACTGAGGCCTTCTCATACTGAGGCCTTCGAACACACTGAGGCCCTTCTCCCACAGAGACCTGTCACAGGCACACCTACTTATATTGAACTGTAGCTTTTGCTGAGTCGTTGCATCCATTTAACCCTTTCAGCACTTGACTCACATTTTTGTAATTAAAATTACCTAGTTAATATTGAATATTTCTGACAAATTCAACTTGTGCAAAAACAGATACATAATATACCATTTCTGGGGCAAATTCAACCAGTGCAAAAACAGGTACATATACCATTCCCAGGGCAAATGCAACCTGTGCAAAAACAGATATATATACAATTATTATGGCAAATTCAACTTGCGCAAAAACAGGTACATATACAATTCCTAAAGCAAATACTACCTGGGCAAAATAGGTTCATTTGCTTTTATGAAATAGCAAAACCTAGGGTATGAATCTTTTTCCAGCCACTGTCACTTTGAAGCAAAGCAAAGGTCAACAGAGGACAAACACACTTTGGCTGTGACTTTTTTCCCTCTCCACCGCATCTCCCAGCACTTGACAAAATATAATTTCTGTTTTGCGTTTTTTTCTTTTTGAAACATTTAATTGGATTAAAGATTGTGCAGTTCCTTAATCCATTTCTTAGGTGTCACCAGAAAGCTGAGCCTAAATGGAAGCCCTTGGAAGGTTCCTAAGCCAAGGGAATGTGATTCTTTCCCAGCTGGATGCTGGGAAAGGAAGATGTGCCAATCCACTTTGGCTGGGTTCGCAAGTTCTTCTGGGCCCAGCGACTGCACGTCGGGATGTGTGCCGGTCACTTGTCACATTCAGGGCAACCCAACAGAGACCCAATTTAAGCACCACTGCTAGGAGTGTCATGATCTCTCCTTGCAGTGGCTATAATGACTATTTTTTTTTCTTTAACCTGTTAAACACTTTCTTTTATTTGGAGAGTTTGATCCATTGATGTTGTTTGAGAGTATTTTTAAATCCTTCAACATATATTTTCTTCTTCTCCTCCTACTTCTTCTTCTGCTATTTGTACTCCCTCTTCTTCTCTCTCTTCTTCCTCTTCCTCAATTTCCTCTTCTTCTGGATCACTTAGGTTGTGAACACCTGCTCCACCTTCTGAGTTCTGAGTTCTTGACTATTTATTTATTTATTTACAGTATTTATATACAGTATTTTTATTCCACCCTTCTCACCAAGGGGACTAAGGGCAGATCACAAAGCACACATACACGGCAAACATCCGATGCCACTTTTAGACATACAAGACAGGTAAACAGATAGACATATTTTGGCAGTTTCCAACTTCAGCACCTGGAGGTTATGCTCATTTCCAGCCACAGGGGGTGGTGTCACTTCATCCACTATGAGGCCGAATCATTTTGATCATAGTATTTCCTCTTTGTTCTTTGATCCCCGGCATTTTTTAAATAGTGTCGTAAAATACCTCCCTGCTTTAAGCGGTATTTCGCACAAATACTCAATATGCCCAAATGTGAACACTGGTAGAGTTTGGGGAAAATAGTCCTTAATATTTGGGAGTTTTCGTTACTGGGATTTATAGTTCACCTACAGTCAAAAGGCATTCTGAAGTCCACCAATGATAGAATTGGCCTAAACTTCCAACACAGAACCCCTATGACCAATGGAAAATACAGGAAGCATTTGGTGGGCATTGATCTTGAGTTTAGCAGTTGTAGTTCTCCTACATTTAGAGAGCACTGTGGACTCAAACAATGAAGGATCTAGATCAAACTTGGCACGAATACTCCATATGCCCAAATATGAATACAGATGGTGTTCGGAGGAAACAGACCTTGATATTTGGGAGCTGTAATTACTTTATTTTCCAGATCATCAGACTGGGCCACAGCAACGCGTGGCAGGGGACAACTAGTTCAATATGGAGAGCAGGAGTCCTCCAGGGTCTTGGTCACCATGGCTAGCAAAAGCTTTTGACCTGGAATGGCTGCAGGAGCAAAGGCAGATGGGGTTGGGTCTTTTCCATGCACCACAGTGTGACCTGGTTCTACCTCTCATTAAACCAAGCTGAAGTTGGCACATCTCTCCTTCTCTCTCTCTTGACACCTCTTTCCTTTCATTCTTTATCTGGCTAGACAAGGCGTTGGCACATACTCGATCGGCCCAGGCCTGAAAACGGGGAATGTTTTCATGCACCACACTATTAGGTTCATGTGGCCCACGAACACAAACGACTGCTCTATTTCGCTTTCTTTTTTGCTTTCCTTCTCTTCTCCACTGGATTTTGGGCATATTAAGATCACTTCTGACCATAAGGTCATGAGTTCGAAACCAGTCCAGATCAGAGTGAACTTCCGACCAATTGTGTAGCTTGTTGTCGACCTTTGGAACCCGAAAGACAGTTGCATCTATCAAGTAGGAAAATTAGGTACCACCTATGTGTGGGGAGACTAATTTAACTAGTGTATATACTCGAGTATAAGCCTAGTTTTTCAGCCCCCTTTTTAGGCTGGAAAAAATCCCCTCGGCTTATACTCGAGTCAAGGTTATTTATTATTTTACTCTGCTATTAGAATTATTTTTATTACATTTATTATTTTACTCTATTATTATTATTACAATTACATTATTTTACTGTATTATTATATTTATTGTACTTATTATTTTACTCTATTATTGTTATTATTACATTTATTACTATTACTATTATTAAATTTCCATTATTTACTTTATTATTATTTTATTACATGTTATTATATTTATTATTTTATTCTGTCATTATAGGTAATAGGTAATCACATTTACATTGAAGAAGGTTAGAATAATGGTTTAATTAGAGTCGGGCAGTCTTATCTTAAATTAGTTTTGTGTAAATACTCAAAAACATTTAACCTAATGACGATTACCAGCAGCAGCTACATTTCTCACCCTCGGCTTATACTTGAGTCAATACGTTTTCCCAGTTTTTTGTGGTAAAATTAGGTCCCTCGGCTTATATTTGGGTCGGCTTATACTCGAGTATATTCGGTAATTTACAAGGCATTTTTAAAAAGTCTCCAGAAAAGTACTCCAGCAAAATCATGTGGGGAATGCGGAAGTACTAGGATTTTGTTGTAGGATTTTTCGGGCTATATGTCCGTGTTCTAGAGGCATTCTCTCCTGACATTTTGCCTGCATCAATGGCAAGCATCCTCAGAGGTAGTGAGGTTTGTTGGAACTAGGAAAATTGGTTTATATATCTGTGGAATGGCCAGGGTGGGACAAAGGACTCTTGTCTGCTGGAGCTAGGTGTAAATGTTTCGACTGAGCACCTTGATTAGCATTTGATGGCCTGGCAGTGCCTGGGGCATTCTTTTGTTGAGAGGTGGTTAGATGTCCTTGATTGTTTCCTCTCTGTTGTCTTACTGTTGTAATTTTAGAGTTTTTTAATGCTGCTAGCCAGATTTTGTTCATTTTGTTCATGTAGCCTGGCCGGGGGGGGGGGGGGGTTGAGAGGCTTTAGCCCCCCCCCCCCCCCAGAAATTCTGATGGTGGTCCACAAGAAGGCCTTACTGGTACATGATTTAAACTGTTACGATTATTCATATCATGATCTGATTACTATGCTCAATATATCCCATATGCATGGGGCCATTGGGATAACGATACAAAAGTTTTGCAAGGGTAGACCCTCTTTCACTCAGACCCAGCCCCCACCCCCGAATCAAACTCAGCCCCCCCCCCCCCCCCAAATCAAAATCCTGGCTACGGGCCTCCCCATGACCAACAGAAAATACTGGGTTTGGTGGGCACTGACCTTGAGTTTGGGAGTTGTAGTTCACCTACAGAGAGTACTGTGGACTCAAACTATGATGGATCTGGACCAAACTTGTCATGAATATTCCACATGCCCAAATACGAACACAGATAGAGTTGGGGGGGGGGGTGTAGACCTTGACATTTGGGAGTTGTAGTTACTGGGATTTATAGTTCACCTACAATCAAAGAGCATTCTGAACCCCACTAATGACAAAATTGGGGCAAACTTCCCACACAGACACCCCCCATATGACCAACAGAATATACTTAAGGCCATCTAGTCCAACTCCCTTCACCAGGGCAAGAAAACATAATCAAAGTCCTCATGACAAAGAGCCACCCAGCCATAGATATAGATAGATAGACAGATAGATGGATGGATGGATGGATGGATGGATGGATGGATGGATGGATGGAAGGATGGATGGATGGATGGATGGAAGGAAGGAAGGAAGGAAGGAAGGAAGGATGGATGGATGGAAGGAAGGATGGATGGATGGATGGATGGATGGATGGATGGATGGATAGATAGATAGATAGATAGATAGATAGATAGATGGCTATGATTCACACACAGAGAGATATAGTATCATAGATTTGAAAGGGACCCCTAAAGAAGGACAATGATATGTTGCATTTTCCAGAGTAGGCGAACCAGACCCTCTCCACATCAACACTGACAAAGAAAAAGCAAGAAATACTGTTTACCCACAAGCAGAAAGGATTACATATATTAGAATAATAATAATAATAATAATAATAATAATAATCGATTTCTATACCGCCCTATCTTCCCGAGTGGACTCAGGGCGGTTTACAACAGAAAACTGGCAAACATTCAGTGCCGGCATAACATAGCAATCAATTCAAATCATAAACAATGAAATAAACAACGTCAGGTGTACTTCTAGAACAACTCAAAAATAGCAGAAACCAACACTTTCTCATTACTCATTACTTTATTTTCCAGATCAGCAGACTGGGCCACAGCAACGCCTGGCAGGGGACAGCTAGTAAGTAAATAAATAAATATAATTAAAATTATTGTCAAAGGCTTTCATGCCCGGAATCATTGGGTTGTTGTAGGTTTTTTCGGGCTATATGGCCATGTTCTAGAAGCATTCTCTCCTGACGTTTCGCCTGCATCTATGGCAAGCATCCTCAGAGGTAGTGAGGTCTGTTGGTGGTAGGACAATGGGTTTATATATCTGTGGAATGACCAGGGTGGGACAAAGAACTCTTGTCTGTTGGAGCTAGGTGTTAATGATTCAACTGACCACCTTGATTAGCATTTGATGGCTTGGCAGTGCCTGGGGGAATCTTTTGTTGAGAGGTGATTAGATGTTGAAACATTCACACCTAGCTCCAGCAGAAAAAGCCTTTTCATAGAATCATTGAAACAAAGAGTTGGAAGAGACCTCAAGGGCCATCCAGCCCAACCCCATTCTGCCAAGAAGCAGGAATATTGCATTCAAAGCACCCCTGACAGATGGCCATCCAGTCTCTGCTTAAAAGCTTCCAAAGAAGGAGCCTCCACCACACTCCGGGGCAGAGAGTTCCACTGCTGAACGGCTTTTACAGTCAGGAGGTACTTCCTCATGTTCAGATGGAATCTCCTCTCTTGTAGTTTGAAGCCATTGTTCCATTGCGTCCTAGTCTCCAAGGAAGCAGAAAACAAGCTTGCTCCCTCCTCCCTGTGGCTTCCTCTCACATATTTATACATGGCTATCATATCTCCTCTCAGCCTTCTCTTCTTCAGGTTAAACATGCCCAGCTCCTTAAGCCGCTCCTCATAGGGCTTGTTCTCCAGACCCTTGATCATTTTAGTCGCCCTCCTCTGGACACATTCCAGCTTGTCTATCCCTGGTCATTCCACAGATATATAAACCCATTTTACTGGTTCCAACAGACCTCACTACCTCTGAGGATGCTTGCCATAGATGCAGGCGAAACGTCAGGAGAAAATGCCTCTAGAACAGTGGTTCTTAACCTTCCTAATGCTGCGACCCCTTAGTACAGTTCCTCCTGTTGTGTTGACCCCCAACCATAACATTACTTTCGTTGCTACTTCATAACTGTAATTTTGCTACTGTTATGAATTGTAATGTAAATATCTGATATGCAGGATGGATTTTAATTCACTGGACCAAATTTGGCACAAATACCCAATACGCCCAAATTTGAATACTGGTGGGGTGGGGGATGGGGGGGGGGTTGATTTTGTCATTTGGGAGTTGTAGTTGCTGGGATTGATAGTTCACCTACAATCAAAGAGTATTCTGAAGTTCACCAACAATGGAATTGAACCAAACTTGGCACACAGAACTCCCATGACCAAGAGGAAATACTAGGAGGGTCTGGTGGACATTGACCTTGAATTTTTGGAGTTGTAGTTCACCTACATCCAGAGAACACTGTGGATTCAAACAATGATGGATCTAGACTAAACTTGGCACAAATACTCAATATGCCCAAATGTGAACACTAGTGGAGTTTGGGGGAAATAGACCTCAGCATTTGGGAGTTGTAGTTGCTGGGATTTATAGTTCACCCACAATGAAATAGCATTCTGAACCTCACCAACGATAGAATTGGACCAGACTTCCCACACAGAACCCCCATGACCAACATAAAATACTATGTTTTCTGATGGTCTTTGGCGACCCCTCTGACACCCCCTCGCGACCCCCACAGGGGTCCTGACCCCCAGGTTGAGAAACACTGCTCTAGAACATGGCCATATAGCACGGAAAAACCTACAACAACTCTATATAAATATAATTAAAATGTTTTCCAGCCAAACATGGGGAGTCGTGGGTTCAACCGCCTACCTGGCCGCAGCTCCGTGGGTCCAGCATGGTACCCCAAATAGCATGGGTAGCAATTCCTCCAGACGTAGCGGTAATGAAGGCCCGGCGCTCTCGGGATGCTCTGGAAGATAACGGCACACCAGAGCAACGCCCCGCAACGCCTCGCTTGCTCCCATCCCATGTTTGGTCTGAAATCTAAACCTGCAACTCGAAATCCAATCTGAAGTCAAGGGCCGGGAAGAAAGAGAAGAGCCAAAAAATCTCAAACAAAGCCTGTTCGGGATGCCGAGCCGGGTCCTGAGAGAAGCCGATCCACTCAATGTGGATGCCTTGATGTCTAGCAAGTGTCAAGTGTCAGCTTCCGAATAACTCTTTTTGGAGAGCTTTCCCAAGAGCTGTGCCCTCCCAGATTGGGTTGGTTCTCAGCTTTCAGGCCCGCCCACCGCAGGTAAGTGATGCCCGATGCCCGTCCCCGATTCCTGCTTCTTGATCCCACTCTGGAAAAAGAAAACGCGTGTGACATTCGTGGCTCCGCGCACAGGCAAACCAAAGGAATTCTGGCGGCCGTCTCCGGGGCTTTATTGAATATTTGGCAGGAGGCCATGCCGGAGTCTGAAACTGGCCATGTCAACAATGAAAGAAACCAGGAGGGGAGATATTTTCATTGCATTTTGGTGTATTAAATGAACACCACATTTTGGAAAATGCTGCTCAGACGCTTCCCAAAAAGTGTTCCTTCTCTCATTCTTTCTGACCAGAACGGGTCAGAATGCTAATCAATAATAATAATAATAATAATAATAATAATAATAATAATAAAACTTTATTTATACCCTGCCACCATCTCCCCAAGAGACTCGGAGTGCCTTCCATGAGGCCAAGCCCAACAACACAATAAAACAAGAAGCAATAAGCAAATAAACAATACAATTAATGGGTTGCTGTAGATTTTTTCGGGCTGTATGGCCACGTTCTAGAGGCATTCTCTCCTGACGTTTCGCCTTCATCTATGGCAAGCATCCTCAGAGGTAGTGAGGTCTGTTGGAACTAGGAAAAAGGGTTTATATAGCTGTGGAATGACCAGGGTGGGACAAAGGACTCTTGTCTGCTGGAGCTAGGTGGGAATGTTTCAACTGACCACCTTGATTAGCATACAATGGGCTGACTGTGCCTGGAGCAAACTTTTGTTGAGAGGTAATTAGATGATAACAGCACAACAACAGAGAGGAAGCAGGCAGGGACATCTACCTCTCAGCAAAAGTTTGCTCCAGGCACAGTCAGCCCATTGTATGTTAATCAAGGTGGTCAGTTGAAACATTCACACCTAGCTCCAGCAGACAAGAGTTCGTTGTTCCACCCTGGTCATTCCACAGATATATAAACCCGATTTTCCTAGTTCCAACAGACCTCACTACCTCTGAGGATGCTTGCCATAGATGCAGGCAAAATGTCAGGAGAAAATGCCTCTAGACCATGGCCATATAGCCCGAAAAAACCTACAACAACCCAATGATTCCAGCCATGAAAGCCTTCGACAATACAATAAGCAAATAAACAATACAACTAATATAACTCACATATAGACAATAACATAAAAGGATTTAAAAACCCAAGGTGATTAATTGCAATACTCACACTTGCCTCAAGCAAAAGGGAGTTCTTTCTCCCAACCATGGACCTTCCACAGATATATAAACCTCCATTACTTAGTTTCCAGTATTAAAAAACTCTAAAATCATAGCAGTAAATAAAGAACAATAAAAAACGAGGGAATTCCAGACAAGAAACAATCAGGACCAACTAATCACCTCCCAATCGGTGGCGCAGTTGGTTAAACTCTTGTGCCGGCAGGACTGAAGACTGACAGGTCGCAGGTTTGAATCCATGGACAGCATGGATGAGCTCCCTCTGTCAGCTCCAGCTCCTCATGTGGGGACATGAGAGATGCCTCCCACAAGGGTGGTAACACATCAAAACATCCAGGCATCCCCTGGGCATTTTCCAATTGGGTTGTTGGGTGAGTCCAGTGCCCTCTGGGTGAACTACAACTCCCAGATCCAAGCTCAATCACCCCCAACCCTGCCTGTATGCACAGTTGGGCATGTTAGGTTTGTGGGCCAAGTTTGGTCCAGATCTGATCGGGAGCTTTTGGTGGCGCAGTGGGTTAAACCCTTGTGCCGGCAGGACTGAAGACCGACAGGTCGCAGGTTTGAATCCGGGGAGAGCGCAGATGAGCTCCCTCTGTCAGCTCCAGCTCCTCATTCGGGGATTACGAGAGAAGCCTCCCATAAGGGTAGTAACACATCAAAACATCCAGGCGTCCCCTGAGCAATGTCCTTGCAGACGGCCAATTCTCTTACACCAGAAGCAGTTACTCAAGTCGCTCCTGACACGACAAAAAAAAAAAAACCTCCCAATAAAGGATTCCCCCAAGCAGTAAGACGTCACTCCTTAAACTATCGGGCCATTAAATGCTAATCAAAGTGGCCAATGGAAACATTCACACCTACCTGAAGCAGACAAGAGTTCTTTTTCCCACCCTGGACCTTCCACAGATATATAAACCTCCCTTACTTAGTCTTCAACAGACCTCTCAACCTCTGAGGATGTCTGCCATAGATGTGGGTGAAATGCCAGGAGAGAATGCTTCTGGAACATAACCATGCAGTCCAGAAAACTCACAGCAACCCACGGGAAGGAGAAACCTGCAGAGCCAATAAAATACTGTATTTTGTCGAATGTTTTCATAGCTGGAATGGTCATCGAACACAGAAACTCCTGCCTTCAGACTGATCTGACCGCAGCAGGGAGTTCCACAACCCCTTTCCAATGCCAGAGATACAGCTTAATGGTGTAACATTGCTATACGCCTGCAAAACATGGACTGTCTACAGACGTCACATGCAACTCCTGGAACGATTCCATCAGCACTACCTCCGGAAAATCAGGCAAATATCTTGGGAAGACAAGCAGACAAACGTCAGTGTGCTGGAAGAAGCAAAGACCACCAGCACTGATGCGATGGTTCGCCATCAACTCTGCTGGACCGGAAACGTTGTCTTGATGCCCGACCACCATCTCCCAAAGCAGTTGCTCTACTCCGAACTCAAGAATGGGAAAACAGAATGTTTGCGGGCAGGAAAAGAGATTGAAAGATGGGCTCAAAGCCAACCTTAAAAACGCTGGCATAGACACTGAGAACTGGGAAGCCCTGGCCCTTGAGCGCTCCAGCTGGAAGTCAGCTGTGACCAGCAGTGCTGTAGAATTTGAAGAGGCACGAATGGAGGGCGAAAGAGAGAAATTTGCCAAGATGCATCAAGCCAACCCCGACCGAGACTGCCTTCCACCTCACTGTGGAAGAACATGCAGATCAAGAATAGGGCTCCGAAGTCACCTACCAGGACACCGATCTTCAAAGACAATCCTACGAGGGATTGCCTAAGTACCTTTTGTTATAAATATATGAAAGATAGGGCATACATCTTAATTAAATATATACCATCTAACATGGGGATGGTCCTTGTTGTGGTTGTTAGTCCTTCTGCCGATTGGCCAAAACTTAACTCTTATTATATCATTCCAGTTTGGTGTCCTTGGCAAAACTATGAATTCCCCGATTATAAACTATCTTTTACTGGGGGGGTCATGTTACTAGGGCCACTTCACCTAGTAACAGCAAACCCTTCACCTAGCCGTAGCCAATCCGCTTTGTTCCTTTCCTTTCCCTCTGCTCTAGGGATTTTTTAAGGTGAAACCCATTAATTATTTTAAGTTGGATAATAGAAGGGTCTGTATGCCAAGTTTGGTTTGGATCCCTCAACCAACCAACATACATACATACATACTCTGACTGATTGATAAGATAGATGGTAGATAGATTTACTTTCCGGCTATGTGCCTAAGGTGTGTCTATTTAAATCATGAATGAATCCTATGCTTCAACTTGAATCTCCTCTCCAAGAGACTAAATTATGTACCTCTATCCCAAAACCTGAACTCCAAAATAGATTCCAAACATTTTGAACATGGGTTTGAAGCATCCTTGAAATGGGTTTGAAGCATGTTTATATGCAATCGATCTTGATGTCTATATTATCCCCTTGTCAGCATGCCCACAGAGGTTGCCAATGATGCATTCCTCCCCAGATTAACACCAACTCAGGGCATGTTTCTCACCGGGATACACAACAATATCGAGATCAACACGATTACTTAATCATACCACTTTCCAGTGAGAACAAAATGAAACACACTACCCTTTGGTTCCACTGCCTGAAATTTTTTTTTTGCTATATAGCCCCTTCACTAGAAACATTCAAAAAGGACCTTAAAACCTGGCTCTTCCACTGCACCTTTGGCGAGTAGGTGCACAACACATTACTGCACCCCTCAACGCTTTTTATTTTATTATTATTTCTCGCACTTCTACCCCACCCTTCTCAACCCCCGAGGGGGGGGGGGACTCCGGGCGGCTTACAAAAAGGCACAATTCGATGCCAGCACAACAACAAGGTAAAAAATAAAACATATAAACAGTAATTAAAACAATTAAAACAATCCATTATAAAACATCACAATCCCTAAAAACAATTTAGTGCTCAATGTTTACCAGCTCAGAGTCCGTAACTTCAAATTCCGCATTGTCCAATCCATCAATTCTAGTTGTCGCTTGTCCCTTATCTATCCGCCAGATTACCCGAAGGCCTGGTCCCAAATCCATGTTTTTAATTTCCTTCTAAAGGAGAGGAGGGATGTCGATGACCTAATTTCCCTGGAGAGTGAGTTACACAGGTGAGGGGCCACCACCGAGAAGGCCCTGCTCCTAGTCCCCACCAATCTCACTGGTGATAGAGGTAGGGCCAAGAGCAGGGCCTCCCCAGAAGATCTTAAACTCTGAGGCGGGACGTAGACGGAGATGCGTTCAGACAGATACGCTGGGTCGGAACCATATAGGGTTTTGTAGGTCCAAACCAGCACTTTGAATTGTGCTCGGAATTGGATCGGCAGCCAGTGGAGCTGACATAACAGAGGGGTGGTGTGCTCCGGTGAGTAATCTGGCTGCCACCCACTGGACTAATTGAAGTTTCTGAACAGTCTTCAAAGACAACCCCACTTAATCTATATGGGATGTAACGAGAGCGTGGACCACTGTGGCCAGATCAGACTTCCCAAGGTACGGGCGCAACTGGTGCACAAGTTTTAATTGTGCAAAAAGCTCCAGGATCACTCCCAAGCTGCGAACCTGCATCTTCAGGGGGAGTGGAACCCCGTCTAACACAGGCTGTAACCCTATGCCCTGTTTGGCCTTACGACTGACCAGTAGGACCTCTGTCTTGTCTGGATTCAGTTTCAATGTGTTAGCTCTCATCCAGTCCGACACAGCAGCCAAGCACTGGTTCAAGGTTTGGACAGCCTCCTTGGTGACAGGTGGAAAGGGGTGACAGATTTGGACATCATCTGCATAGAGATAACACCTCATTCCGAAACTTTTGCCAATGGAGTACATGCCCTTCAAATGGGAAGTTTAGCTTCACAACTGGGGAGATGGTGGCGGGGTATAAATAATAATAATAATTATTATTATTATTATTATTATTAATTGTGGAATATTTCCGGCACCGGCTTCAGGACAAGACACGGAACAGAAACAACCTTGGTCAGCATTTCTCAGCCTGTTAGTCTCGACCCCTGGGTAGGTTGTGGGGAAGTTTCAGAGGGGTCGCCAAGGACCATCAGAAAACACATATTTCTAATGGTCTTCCCTTTGGCAGAGAAGGCTGACGATCTCTCCGTCTGTCCTTCTCTTCCATTTTGGAAACAGACAGCAAATCCTCACTCCAAAAACCTTCATCTGGTGTGATTGGCTGGCCTCTCAGCCAAGGGGGGGGGGGGCTGTTTCTGAGACTCCAAGCAAGGAGGGGAGAGCAAACATGCTTGGCACATGTCAGCATAGTGCACATGTGTAGCTGAGGGAGAGCATGCGAGGCTGGAGAGAGGCTCTCACCAGCAAGTTCCTCCAAGGCATGAGGGTTTGTGGGAAGTATGGCCCAATTCTATTATTGGTAGGGGTCCAGAATGCTCTTAGATTGTAGGTGAACTATAAATCCCAGCAACTACAACTCCCAAATGTCAAAATCAATGCTCCCCCACCCGCAACCCCACAAGTTTTCAAATTTGGTGTATTGGGTATCTGTGCCAAATTTGGTCCAGTGAATGAAAATGCATCCTGCATATCAGATATTTACATGTGTCCAGAGGAATGTGTCCAGAGGAGGGCGACTAAAATGATCAAGGGTCTGGAAAACAAGCCCTATGAGGAGCGGCTTCAAGAGCTGGGCATATTTAGCCTCAAGAAGAGAAGGCTGAGAGGAGACATGATGAGGGCCATGTATAAACATGTGAGAGGAAGTCATAGGGAGGAGGGAGCAAGCTTGTTTTCTGCTTCCCTGGAGACTAGGACACGGAACAACAAACTAGAAGAAAAGAGATTCCATCTGAACATGAGGAAGAACTTCCTAATTGTGAGAGTCGTTCAGCAGTGGAACTCTCTGTCCTGGAGTGTGGTGGAGGGTCCTTCTTTAGGAGGGTCGCTCTCAGTTGTATGCATTGAAGAGAATATGGACACAAGGATGTTGGTGCATGAAGGCACTGCGGTTGCCATTTTAACTCTTGCTAGCATTGAGGAACGTAGGTTCATAAAAGGCCGACTAGGATCTACTTGATTAATTGCAATTGCAATCTATCTATCTATCTATCTATCTATCTATCTATCTATCTATCTATCTATCTAAATGCTCTGTGCATTATGAGTACCTTAAAAACAAAAGAACCAATGAACAAAATCACACCAAATTTGGCAACAAAACGTCTCACAAGACAAGGAGTGACCATCACTCAAAAAATTGTGATTTTGTCTTTTGGGAGTTGAAGTTGCTGGGATTTATAGTTCACTTACAATCAAAGAGCATTCTGAACTCCACCAATGATGGAATTGAACCAAACTTGGCACACAGAACTCCCCTGACCAACAGAAAACACTAGAAGGGTTTGGTGGGCACTGACCTTGAGTTTTGGAGTTGTAGTTCACCTACATCTAGAGAGCAGTGTGGGCGCAAACAATGATGGATCTGGACCAAACTTGGCACGAATACTTAATATGCCCAAATATAAACACAGATGGAGTTTGGGGGAAATAGACCTTGACATTTGGGAGTTGTGGTTACTGGGATTTATAGTCCACCTACAATCAAGGAGCATTCTGAGACGGCCCATTAGAGTAAGAATTGTTTGGCAAAGTTCTTGTCACTTTTCAAGTAAGATAAGGGAAAATCTTCCCCTCTGTTTCTGTTTGCCTTCCATTGATAACATGCACCCCAGGCTGCCCTCATTGTTCTCCTGTCTCACAGCCAGGAAGGGTATTCACAACACTCAAAACACAATAGGTCAGCCCTGCTTGAGCTTTTTGTCTTGCAGGCCACATGGCATTTCCTTTTTTTAAAGACTCATTCACAGATTCCTTTGTGTTCTATCGTCCCGCCTCCCTCTCTCCTGATTTGCTGTTGCCGCCAGGTGGCAGAGGTCTCCCCACTGGATCCTACGGACCACTGGAGCTTCCTGATTGGTCCAGAGGCGCCGGGGGCGGGAGGGCCAATTCCCAGCTGTTTGCCCATCGTCCAATCACGGTGGAGGGCGGCAGGGAGGCCGGGGCGGGAAGTTTGAACTCTGCAACTTTGAATTTACTATAAATATGACTGTATTGGTGTATTCTCCTCATGCTCTGCTGGCGAATGATTGCAGCTCTGCATCCTTTTCAGCTGAATCGCTAATAAACCTCGATGGCTTTTCAGCTGAATCGCTAATAAACCTCGATGGCTTTTCTTCAACTTGGTGAGACCTTTCATTGGGAAGATCAGGGAAAAATATTGGGTGCTTCTCTGACTCGCCAGGGAAAAAGAACTCTTTGATGAGTCTAATTGGTCTCTGCCTCCTGGCAAAGACCCCCTAAATTCCAGCTCTAGATCAATTACATATATTAGAATCCAACACTTTTCTCATTACTTTATTTTCCAGATCACCAGACAGGGCCACAGCAACACATGACAGGAGACAGCTAGTAGATTAGAAAGGAGTTTTGAATCCCAAATGCGGAACAACAGCTGCTCTAGAATAGCTCACCCATCACATCTCTTGCCTGAAAATAGCACTAATGAAGTTTGGTGAAGCCAGAAAGGATTATTGGATACAAAGAGAGTATATAACATCCCTTTCTGGTATGTGGTACATTCTTGTGCTATGTTCCCCTTCCAAAACCCCTAAAATAGATCCCCCAACGCTTGAAACCGGTCCGCCTCTGCAGAAGAAATCTAAGTTTGAATAAGAGAAGCCATATCTCTTGGGGCTTTTGGAAAATGTGCGATTCCTTGGGTTTCTCTTCCCATATGCATAAACTTTAACAACGTCTTGGGAGCGCAGCCTGCGAGATTCCTATTTTAATGGACTGCAGCACTAGTAAATATCCCATTTCACTTCCAGGGCAATAAATGTGGTTTGATCCACATTTTCCACATTTTCTTGCAGTTGCATAGTGAAATCTAGAGGCTGAAAATGTAAAGAGCCTTTGTCGAACTGGCACTAAGCAACAGTTCTTTGGCCTGAAAGATAATGCATCTCCATGTGCAAGTGGGAAGGCTAGCTAGTTTGCTTCTTCTCCTCTTGGTCTGACTTTATTTTGAGGTCAGCTTACAGAAGACTGAAGCCAAGGAAGGAAACATAATGAGGTTGCATCCATCTATGCTGATGATTGTGCCATCACCACTCAAGCAGGAAGCTTTGAAATGGTTGAACAGATACTTGTTATTGCCGCATATTGATTTATTGGGAGATTTCAAAGCTGTGATCATGTGTGTGCTGGCACGGCTGTACCAGGAGATTTGATTCTTTCTTGCACTGTTTGTTTACACCCGCACCTTTCCCCAGGTTTTGGAGAGAAAAGGGGACTTTCCGTTCAGTCTCACAGTTTGAAGCCTTACAGTAGGAGGTGTGGGCTTCTCTCAACCCCACCTGTAAAAAGCTTTGCTTCTTACAGCTCTGCCGGGGTTAAAGATATAGAACTGAACTCGAACATGACACCACCACCCCACCCCACCCCCAATAAGAGATAGTAATTTATAGTTTTGCTAAGGGCAAGGACGCCAGGCTGGATAATAAGGCTGTGCCAGGAGATTTATTTGAATTTCATCTGGGCCATGCATTTTGCGAGTAGGTAGCTTTCCCCAGGTTGCAATCACAGGGCCAACAACCTATCAATCATCGTTAGAGCCTTTACACCCGCCCCTTTCCCCAGGTTTTGGAGGGAAAAGGGGACTTTCAGTTCAGTCTCACAGTTTGAAGCCTTACAGTAGGAGGTGTGGGCTTCTCTCCACCCCACCTGTAAAAAACTTCGCTTCTTACAGCTCTGCTGGGGTTAAAGATATAGAACTGAAGTCGAACATGACACCACCACCACCACCACCCATAAGAGATAGTAATTTATAGTTTTGCTAAGGGCAAGGACGCCAGGCTGGATAATAAGGCTGTGCCAGGAGATTTGATTCTTTCTTGCACTGTTAGTTTGTTTGAATTTCATCTGGTCCATGCATTTTGCGATTGGGTAGCTTTCCCCAGGTTGCAATCACAGGGCCAACAACCTATCAATCATCGTTAGAGCCTTTACACCCGCCCCTTTCCCCAGGTTTTGGAGGGAAAAGGGGTCTTTCAGTTCAGTCTCACAGTTTGAAGCCTTACAGTAGGAGGTGTGGGCTTCTCTCAACCCCACCTGTAAAAAGCTTCGCTTCTTACAGCTCTGCCGGGGTTAAAGATATAGAACTGAAGTCGAACATGACCCCCCCCCCCATAAGAGATAGTAATTTATAGTTTTGCTAAGGGCAAGGACACCAGGCTGGATAATTAGGTTTAAGCCTTGGTCAGTTTGGTGTGTATCATTTAATCAAGGCTTTATGCCCTATTTTCATATATTTACAGCAGAAAGTAACCAATTTATTTCTGAAAATCATGCCACAAAAGTATTTGAATTTTCCCATCTGAGGCACACCTGGGCTCCTGATGGTCCCCCATCTCACAAACAAGGGACTCTCTTTCCCACTCATGGATATATTTCCCTTTATGGACCTTCCTATGAATAATATGAACTATGGACACTGGGGGAAGGTAGTTGGGTTTACTCTCTGTGTTATGATTTCTATATTTTCATATTTTCTCCTGTATTTCTATATTTCCCTTCATGTATTTGACCTTGCCCTGACGCTTTTGCCCCCTTCCCCTCTCCTTGGGGGAAATCTACAAGGAAGCTGCCCTGCCTCTGGAAAAGCAATCAGCAATCATGAAAAGACCCTTATCTTTGGACATTCTTTGCATGGACAATAGTAAAGGAAATCCTTTTGACTTCGGAGTTGGGCTATCTTAAGGGTTCTTGTCTGGCAGACTTTTTAATCAAATAACAATGGGGGGTATATGACCTTAGGAAAGTCCTCTTTTCCTCCAAGTCATTTTTCTTTCAAATCTTTCCACTAAGGACATTCATAAAAGTTTCCCCTTTGTGCCCTATCTGATTGTAAGAGGAAAACCTGGATTAAGCCATCAATGCTTATCACAGACCCATCTCAGGACTATAAAGTGGCTTCTCTGGAAGGCCGATCCCCGGACTCGATAAGCCTAAGGACATTAAAACTCCATAATCCACTCCAGAATGCATTGTCTCCCTTCATCCTGCCTCCCTGCCTTCTGATTCGCTGGAGCGTCGAGGCAGCAGGAGCCTCCTGATAGGCTCTGGCACCCCGCTAAAGCCCTGCAATTGGCCCTGATGCATGGGGGATGGCCAAGTCTCCTCCCAGCTGTTTGCGCATCAGCCAATCCCCTTCAAGCTGGGTGGGAGGGGGGAGCGGGATTTTGAAACTCACAACTCTGTATTTTCTATAAAAATGGCCTTTATTTCTGTAACCACATGCTCTGCTTGGCGAATGATTGCCGCTCTGCATCCTTTTCAGTTGAATCGCTAATAAACCTCGGTGGCACTTCCTTCTACTTGGTGAGACCTTTTATTGGGAAAAATCAGGGATTGGGTGCTTCTCTCTGTCTCGCCAGGGTAACGAACTCTTTAAGGAGTCTGATTGGTCTCTGCCTCCTGCCAAAGACCCCTACATTCCTGCTCTATAACAGAACTACAGCCAGCCTTTGCTGGGAAAAAGGAAAACCTCTACAGCTTTGCTGAAGAGTAAAGTTACAGTTCCACAGCCTTCATGGGGAAACTAAAAGGACACCAGCTTGGCAGATATGCAGCAACCATTGCCTTTTAAGGGACCACTTGGGCTATCCATAATGCAGCTTGGAGCCGGGAAAGAAAGCTACTAGTTTTTCAAGATTATAAAGCACTTAATTCATTTGTTGGAAGATTTAAGCCTTAATAAAGAACTTTGTTGAACCTATTTTGAGCCTCTACAGAACTTTGTGTTTGGAAACCTTTGGGACCCTTTAGCTGAGGCACCCCAGCGTCCCGTTGGACATACAGAAAGCATGTCCTGTAAACAGACATTGTCATAGGCCCAGCGTGTGACAGCACAGATATATGTTGGATTTCGTATCACAAATCACAAGTCAAACACTTATTATTATTATTATTATTATTATTATTATCTATATATATATAAATGCTCTGTGCATAATGAGTTCCTTAAAAACAAAAGAACCAATGAACAAAATCACACCTAATTTGGCAACAAAACGTCTCACAACACAAGGAGTGACCATCACTCAAAAAATTATGGTTTTGTCATTTGGGAGTTGTAGTTGCTGGGATTTATAGTTCACCTAAAATCAAAGAGCATTCTGAACTCCATCAATGATGGAATTGAACCAAACTTGGCACACAGAATTCTCAATACCAACAGAAAATATTGGAAGGGTTTGGTGGGCATTGACCTTGAGTTTGGGAGTTGTAGTTCACCTACATCCAGAGAGCTCTGTGGACTCAAACAGTGATGGATCTGGACCAAACTTGGCACAAGCACTCAATACGCCCAAATATGAACACAGGTAGAGTTTGGGGGAAATAGACCTTGACATTTGGGAGTTGTAGTAACTGGGATTCACAGTTCACCTACGATCAAAGAGCATTCTGAGCCCCACAAACGACAGAATCTGGGCAAACTTCCCACACAGAACCCCCATGACCAACAGAAAATACTTAAGGCCATCCAATCCAACTCCCTTCATCAGGGCAAGAAAACGAAATCAAAGTACTCCTGACAAAGACCTATCCAACCATAGATATAGATAGATAGATATGATTCACACACATACACAGATATAGTATCATAGATTTGAAAGGGACCCTTAAAGAAGGACAATATGTTGTATGTTCCAAGGGGGGCAAACCAGACACTCTCCACATCAACACTGACAAAGAAACAACAAGACAAACTGTTGACCCACAAGCAGAAAGAAATCTATATATATAAATTTCCTACTGGCGTCCAACGGGGAAGCACAACTCTAAAACTCCTCCACAAAACTCTACCAAAATTGCCATGCCCCAAGGACAACCCACTACATACAAACTAATCCACTCAGAAATCAAAACCACACAACAACAACCACAAAAAACGGCAAAACAACTGAGCATGCGCACTGGCGCAAACTCCCCGACGCGCGCGCACACATGGCCCCTCACCCTCTCCCCCGGCGCAGCAAACACACACATCCGCACGCGCGCGCCCCCTCATCCCCCCCCCCCCCGGCGCGGCACACACACACATCCGCACGCGCGCGCCCCCTCATCCCCCCGGCACGGCACACACACACGCGCGCGCGCCCCCTCACCCCCCCGGCGCGGCACGCACACGCGCGCCCCCCTCAACCCCCCCCCCCCGCGCAGCACACACACGCGCGAGCGCGCCCTCACCCCCTTGGCGCGGCACCCCTTCTAAACCCATCCCCCCTCCCCTCCTCCCTCTTACCCTTCTCACGTTACCTCCAAGCCACGCTCCCTTCTAATCAGTCAAGGAAGAAAGGAGAGAAAGAGGGAGGGAAAGAAAAAGGGGGAGGAAGGAAAGTTAGAGAAGGAAGGAGAGAAGGAAAGAAAAAAGGGAAAGAAGGAAGGAAAGAAGGAGCGAACGAAGGGGGGGAAGATGTAGAGAAAGAGGGAGGGAAGGAAAAAGAGAAGGAAGAAAAGAGAGACTGCAGAAGAGAAAAAGGAAGAAGGAAGGAAAGAGGGAGCGAAGGAAGGGGATAAGATGTAGAGAAAGAGGGAGGGAAAGAAAGGAGGAAAGAGAGAAGGAAGAAAACAGAGACAGCAGAAGAGAAAGAAAAAGGGGGAAGAAAGGAAAGCAATAGAGAAGGAAGGAAGGAGAGAAGGAAAGACGGGAAGGAAGGAAGGAAGGAAAGAAACAGGGAGTGAAAGAAGGAGGGAAAGAAGGGGAGATAGGGGAAAGGTTGGCCACAGCAACACGTGGCGGGTACAGCTAGTTACATATATAAGAAACCAACACTTTCTCATTACTTTATTTTCCAGATCAACAGACTGGGCCACAGCAACGCGTGGCAGGGGACAGCTAGTTAAATATAAAGAAAGAAGACAAGTTACTTGTTAGAAGAACAGATGAAGGAAGAACTATTTTCTTCCTGGTGCTGCTGTTGCTTTTCAGTTAAGCCAAGAGAGACATTAGTGGAGGAACAGAAAGGCTAAAGCATCAATAAGGATCAAAGCCAACCTCCTGGCTGTAAATGGAGATGCGGGAGTTGAGGAAGTTTTTCACTGTGGAATTTGTCACCTGAGCATCCAAGGATTCACAAAAGCCTCAAAAGGATGAATGGTTTGTATTCACACACCCAAACAAAGAACGATCAGAAATAAGATACCTGAGAGAGAGCCTTTGGAGACGATGGTCACTGCTATAACTAGAAATGATGTGACTATCTGAATTCTGGCCATTAAAGATTGGCATTTTGAAGTGTTGCCCTGTTCCTCTCCTTCCGCCTATCTCTCTGTTTATGCCCCTGTTTTCCTCGAAGTATATGGAGAGTTACAAACATAAAGGATAAGAGCAGCGGCCACTGAATTGCCATCATATTTCCTATTTCTATTGCAAAACCGGACAGTGAAAAAAAGCAGATAGGAAGGAAAACAACTATAAGTTGAGTTGTGGAACTGGAGGAGACTTCTGCAAATAGCTGTAAACTGCTAAAAAGATCAATAAATCAGCAAACCTGATTACGAAATTCAGCCTATCCTACTTTGGTCATTTAATGACACATAATAGTGGAAATCATCTATCGGATAGATAGCAAGCTGTTTAACCTCAGCAGGCCGAAAGCCAAAACCAAGATTACAACAACATCTGTTATAGAACTCCAATATACCAATGACAACGTCGTCTGTGCGCATTCAGAAGATCTACAAGCCACTCTAAACACCTTCGCAGAAGCAGGTACAAAGGAAGGCCAAAGCTAAGACACGTCAAACCCGCATTTTGGACTTTAGGAGAGCTGATTTCCAATAAATGAAGGAAACACTGAGCAGCATTCCGTGGACACAGATACTAAAAGACAAGGGAGTTACGGATGGATGGGAATTTCTCAAGAGTGAAATACTCAAGGCGCAATTGCAAACCGTGCCAACAAAGAGAAAAAATAGGACAAGTGCAAAGAAGCCAGAATGGATGTCCAAAGAACTTCTAACTGTGCTAAGACACAAAAGAGACATGCACAAGAAGTGGAAAAAGGGAGAAATCACCAAAGAAGAATTCAAATAAATAGCCAACACTTGGAGGGAAAAGGTCTGCAAGGCTAAAGCACAAAATGAGCTCAGGCTTGCCAGCGACATTAAAAATAATAAAAAGGGCTTCTTTTCTTGTGTCAGTAGAAAAAGAATAAACAAGGAGGTGATAGGGCCTCTTCGAGGAGAAGATGTGGCAAACCTGACAGGGGGTAGGGAAAAGGCAGAACTACTTAATGCCTTCTTTGCCTTGGTCTTCTCACAAAAAGAAAGTCATCTTCAACCTCAGCAAGATGGAGTGGATGAGGGATTAGAGGACATCCAACCACAAATTGGGGAACAAGTCGTCCAGGAATACCTGGCCACTCTAAATGAGTTCAAGTCCCCTTTCAGGGCCAGATCAACTACACCCAAGAGTATTGAAGGAATGAGTGGAAGTCATTTCCAAACCATTGGCAATCATCTTCGAGAGTTCTTGGAGAACGGGAGAAGTTCCAGCAGATTGGAGGAGGGCCAATGTGGTCCCAATCTTCAAGAAGGGGAAAAAGGATGACCCAAACAACTACCGTCCGGTCAGCCTCACGTCGATACCGGGCAAGATTCTGGAAAAGATTGTTAAGGAAGCGGTCTGAAAACACTTAGAAACAAATGCGGTCATCGCTAATGGTCAACATGAATTTATCAAAAACAAGTCATTTTTAATGGATTTATCAAAAACAAGTCATGCCAGACTCATTTGAATTCTTTTTTCGATAGGGTTACAAGCTGGGTAGATGCGGGGAATGCCGTGGATGGAGCGTACCTGGATTTCAGGAAGGCCTTCAACAAGGTCCCCCATGACCTTCTGGCAAGGAAACTAGTCCAATGTGGGCTAGGCAAAACCACAGTGAGGTGGATCTGTACTTGGTTAAATGGATGAACCCAGAGGGTGATTCTCACCAAGGCTTCCTCTTCATCTTGGAAAGAAGTGACGAGAGGAGTGCGTCACTTCTTTCCAAGAGAGAAGCCTCCTACAAGGATGGTAAAACATCAAAACACATCCGGGCGTCCCCTGTGCAATGTCCTTGCAGACAGCCAATTCTCTCACACCAGAAGCAACTTGTTGTTTCTAAAGTCGCTCCTGACACAATTTAAAAAAATTATCTTCTGACACAATCAATAATAAATTATGATCATGTTTATTTATACCCCACTTTTTCTTTCCACAATGAGACTCAAAGCTGCCTTAGTAAGTTGAAGTATATCTTAGGGCAGTGGTTCTCAATGCCGTGACCCCTTAAGACAGTCCTTCATGTGGTGGTGACCCCCAACCATAACATTGATTTTGTTGATACTTCATAACAGTCATTTTCCTACTGTTATAAATCATAATGTAAATATCAGATATGCAAGATGTATTTTCATTCACTGGACCAAACTGGGCACCAAACATGTAAATGCTAGTGGGGTTGGGGGAGGCCTGATTTTGTAATTTGGGAGTTGTAGTTGCTGGGATTTATAGTTCACCTATAATCAAAGAGCATTCTGAACTCCACCAGTGATGGATTTGAACCTAATTTTCCACACAGAACTCCCATGACCAACAGAAAACACTGGAAGGGTTTGGTGGGTATTGACCTTGAGTTTTGAAGTTGTAGTTCACCTACATCCAGAGAGCACTGTGGACTCAAACAATGATGGATCTGGAACAAACTTGGCACGAATACGCAACATGCCCAAATGTGAACACAGTTGGAGTTTGGGGGAAATAGACCTTGACTTTTGGGAGTTGTAGTTGCTGGGATTTATAGTTCACTACAAACAAAGAACATTCTGAACTCCACCAATGATAGAATGGGCTCAAACGTCCCGCATGGAATCCCCTTGACCATCAGAAAATACTGTGTTTTCAGATGGTCTTTGGCGACCCCTCTGACACCCCTTTGCGACCCCCTCAGGGGTCCCGACCCCCAGGTTGAGAAACACTGTCTTAGGGCAAAGAGCACTCCAATATCCCACCTGTGAGTCATAATGGGAATGGAATGAAACAGAGTCTGGCTGGTCATCTGTTCGGGGAGCTTTGATTTCTTTCTTCCTCCTTGCCAGAAGGGGGTTGGACTAGATGGCCCTTGGGGTCCCTTCTAAATCTAGGATTCCATGACAATATTTCTCTATGTGTTCTTCACAATAAGAGTAATGAAAACAGAGGAATGGATGCACTACCAGCTTGAACCAGTCTTTGGAAATAAAATCTGGTCAACTTTAAAAATACAGTAAAAGGCGGAAACGGAAGACCAAGGAACAGAATCACATTCATCGATTGCCCATGTGCATGAATATGTGTTGTGTGCACACCATCAAGAAAGAAAGGACATAGGAATGTGTGTGTGCATGGACACTTCCCTCTTTTTCTTCTTTTTTTCCAGAGTCGAAACTCATAAAATATAATTACCTTCTCAGGAATGTTTTATAATATTATTGAGGAAAGACCAATCCCTGCTCTAAGAATCGCAGACATTTCTGCGGTACTCTTTGGCTACGACGAAGTTTCCAAATGAAAAAGTGTGGTTTGGAGCACTGCGGGGATCGTTCCAAGTTGGTCTGTGGTACCAGCGCATGGATCCAAGCCAGGAAACAGAAGGCGAGAGAGAGAGGTTTTGGGCTCAGAAATAAAAGGGCCCCCTTGCTCCCTCTTCTTTGGGTCTTTTTTTTTTTTTTGAAAGGCTGATCCAAAGCAGAAGGGACCCCGAAACCACAGATAGGTTCATATTTTGATTCATAATAAATGCTTCCCCAAACCACAGTACTTTCAGCAAAAGGAAGACAAAAAAAAATCAAAGTCCTCCTGAAAGATGGCCATCAAACTCCTCTTTAATAATAATAATAATAATAATAATAATAATAACTGTTCTGTCACACGCTGGGCCTGTAAATCCTCTCACAAATCCCGCAACAACAAACCAAGGATGAGCTTGCAGCACTGCCTAGTTTGGAAGAAGTCAGCAATGGCATCAGCCAACAACAAAAAAAACAACAAAGCCAGCGGACCTGATGGGATCCCTGCTGAAATCTTTAAAGAGAGAGGACCTGCGCTGACACAACTCCACCAGCTCATAGAAAAAGTGTGGGTGACCGAGAAAATCCCAGCAGATCTCAAGGATGCCACCATCATCACCCTCTTCAAAAAAAAGGGGAAAGAACAGACTGCGGAAACTATCGAGGTATCTCCCTTCTAACCTCAGCTGGGAAAATCCTCGCAAGAATCCTTGCAAACCACCTTCTGCCCGTCTCAGAAGACACCCTCCTTTCCGCTACCTTGGCAGCCACCTCTCCACCAAAGTCAACATCGACACCGAAATACAACACCGCCTGAGCTCTGCGAGTGCAGCATTTTTCCGAATGAAGCAGAGAGTGTTTGAGGACCGGGACATCCGTAGGGATACCAAGGTGCTTGTTTATAAAGCTATTGTCCTCCCAACCCTGCTATATGCCTGTGAAATGTGGACTGTCTACAGATGTCACATGCAACTCCTGGAACGATTCCATCAGCACTGCCTCCGGAAAATCCTGCAAATCTCTTGGGAAGACAGGCGGACAAACGTCAGTGTGCTGGAAGAAGCAAAGACCACCAGCATTGAAGCGATGGTCCTCCGCCACCAACTCCGCTGGACCGGCCACGTTGTCCGGATGCCCGACCACCGTCTCCCAAAGCAGTTGCTCTACTCCGAACTCAAGAACGGAAAACGGAATGTTGGTGGACAAGAAAAGAGATTTAAAGACGAGCTCAAAGCCAACCTTAAAAACTCTGGCATAGACACTGAGAACTGGGAAGCCCTGGCTGGAGGTCAGCTGTGACCAGCAGTGCTGCAGAATTTGAGGAGGCACGAATGGAGGGCGAAAGGAAGAAGCGTGCCAAGAGGAAGGCGCATCAAGCCAACCCCGACCGAGACCGTCTTCCACCTGGAAACCAATGCCCTCACTGCGGAAGATGCAGAGCAAGAATAGGGCTCCACAGCCACATACGGACCCACAAGAATGTTGGAAGACAATCATCCTCGGAAAACGAGGGATCACCTAAGTAAGTAAGTAAGGGCCTGTAAAGAATTTCCATTAGAATAGGATGTGCAAACTTTGCCCAGCAGGAAGCCAGGGGGCCCAAGGAGAAGTTCTCGAAGGTTTTCCGCCACAAATGATCTTTAGATGGCTTGTGAAGTATAACAAAATCTTTTATTAATGAACAATCAAACAGAAACTTCTCTTGTCTTCAATAAAACTAAACAAATGCCTCCAGGCTTTATGCAATTGGTGACTTCCTAATCTTGCCCACGAAGGACAGGCAACTGTCTTCAATAACTTCTTCTTTACTTTAAATGAAAATCCCCTTTTTAACTTCTCCCAGGCTGACTGTAATCTAACCCTTAGTGATGTGGGCTCCGCTACCGGGTCGAACTGCGTCTCAAACGCTGAGTGGACCTACCAGTAAAGGCTTAGATATTCTCCAGCTGGAGTTCTTTGGTCTTTAGGGCTGTTTCCCTGGAAATCTTTGGAGACTCTTAGGACTGTTTTTCCCCGGAAAGTCTTAAGGGTTGAAGCTTTTGTACAGGGGAAGCTTGCACACGTCCTGTACATTAGCTTTCCTTGCTGAGACTAACTAAAAAATGGCTCCCTTCCCAATTGCCCTGAGCAAGGGGCGGGACCAAAACCTAACAATGATGGACAGGTGACTTGCCCTATGAATGCAACCAAAGGAAGCCACCTCTCTGCAGAGTCCCTGAAACCTAGGACTGCAAACAAACATTTAATACAAAGCAAATAAAGTTGGAGCTCCTGGTACCGCCATACCAGCATAATAATAATAATAATAATAATAATAATAATAATAATAATAGATAATAGAACCAATGCCATCATAGTCAGAATTGAAAAGTCGACGACAGATCCCAAATGTCGACTCTGCAAGGAAGCAGATGAAACAATAAATCACATCCTCAGCTGCTGCAAGAAGATCGCGCAGACAGACTACAAGCAGAGGCACAACAGATGATTCATTGGAACTTGTGCCAAAAATACCATCTGCCTGCGACACAGAACTGGTGGGATCACAAGCCGGAAAAGGTTACAGAGAATGAACACGTCAAGCTACGCTGGGACTTCCGGATTCAGACAGACAGAGTTTTAGAGTACAATACTCCTGAGCTCAAGACCGTATTAAAAAACCAAGTATGGATTGTTGATGTTGCAATCCCAGGCGACAGCAGGATTGAAGAGAAACAACTGGAAAAGCTGACACGATATGAGGATTTAAAGATCGAACTGCAAAGACTCTGGCACAAGCCAGTCAAGGTGGTCCCAGTGGTGATCGGCACACTGGGTACAGTGCCTAAAGACCTTGGCCTGCACTTAAACACAAACAGTGCTAACAAAATTACCATCTGTCAGCTGCAGAAGGCCACCTTACTGGGATCTACACGCATTATTCACCAATACATTACACAGTCCTAGACACTTGGGAAGTGTCCGACATGTGATCCACTACAACAGCCAGCAGAGTGTCTGCTGTGGACTCATCTTGTTGTGTTTCAAAGAAATAATAATAAAATAATAATAATAATAATAATAATAATACAACCATAGAATCCTGGAGTTGGAAGGGACCCCAAGAGCCATTCAGTCCAACCCATATTGGGTTGCTGTTTGGTACAGAGTGCTATCTGAGTGAACTACAACTCCCAGAATTCAAAAACAGGTCCCCCCATCCCCACCAGTATAGTATTTGTTGTGGTTTATTAGTCTATACGGAAGCTACCCAGCAGTCTTCCCAGCTCCAGCCCTTAAGTTGAATCACACAGAGTAAAAGGAAAAATAAATTTTACTCTTGAGTAGTCAAATATGCAGCTTTACAAAGAAAAACACCAGCCTTGTAAATATACTTAGTCCATTTAAGCAAAATGACTTACAAAATCCAATGCATTAAATTCATGCATTATCTGCTTCTTCCTTGGTAGTCAGCAATTCTTGTAGTGTAGTCCCATTCAGTCTCTGATCATTCTACCTCAAGACAAACTTCTCCTGATATACTCTAATCAGGGAATGGCTCACACTTAATTGCTTAAGTGTCCAGGTGTTCTTCCTCAACACACATCCATACAGGAGATGATCCTTGTCAAAACTTAATATACAAATCCATATTCTGCAACAGTATTGGCCATGTAGGTAGTCAACCACCAAAGTCAACATCAACACCAAAATACAACACTGCCTGAGCTCTGCAAGTGCAGCATTTTCCCGAATGAAGCAGAGAGTGTTTGAGGACCGGGACATCCGTAGGGATACCAAGGTGCTTGTCTATAAAGCTATTGTCCTCCCAACCCTGCTATATGCCTGTGAGACGTGGACTGTCTACAGACGTCACATGCAACTCCTGGAACGATTCCATCAGCGCTGCCTCCGGAAAATCCTGGAAATCTCCTGGGAAGACAAGCGGACAAACATCAGTGTGCTGGAAGAAGCAAAGACCACCAGCATTGAAGCGATGGTCCTCCAACATCAACTCCGCTGGGCCAGCCACGTTATCCAGATGCCTGACCACCATCTCCAAAAGCAGTTGCTCTACTCTGAACTTAAGAATGGAAAACGGAACGTTGGTGGACAGGAAAAGAGATTTAAAGATGGGCTCAAAGCCAACCTTAAAAACTGTGGCATAGACACTGAGAACTGGGAAACCCTGGCCCTTGAGCGCTCCAGCTGGAGGTCAGCTGTGACCAGCAGTGCTGCAGAATTCGAGGAGGCACGAGTGGAGGGTGAAAGAGAGAAACGTGCCAGGAGGAAGGCGCATCAAACCAACCCCAACTGGGACCGCCTTCCACCTGGAAACCAATGCCCACACTGCGGAAGAAGATGCAGAGCAAGAATAGGGCTCCACAGCCACATGCGGACCCACAAGGAAACCCATAATGGAAGACCATCTTACTCGTCCAACGAGGGATCGCCTAAGTAAGTAAGTAAGTAAGTAGTAAGTAGGTAGTGTGCCAAGTTTGGTACGGATCAATTGTGGGCTGAGTTTAGAATGCTCTTTGATTGTAGATGAACTACAATAATGCTTGTTGATGTATTGCTTTAATTGTGATTTATGTTTAATTGCGGTTTTACTATTGTAATTGTTTGTATTGGCATCATATCGGTGCCCAACGTAAGGCATTGAATCTTGCCATTATTTATGTGTAAACCGCTTTGAGTCCCCCCAGGGGTGAGAAAGGCGGTATATAAATACTGCAAATAAATAAATAAATATAAATCCCTTCAACTACAACTCCCAAATGTCAAGGTCTATTTTCCCCAAAGTCCACCGGTGTTCACATTTGGGCATATGGAGTATTCGTGCCAAGTTTGGTCAAGATTCATTATTATTTGAGTCCGTAGTGCTCTCTAGATATAGGTGAACTACAACTCCAAAACTCAAGGTCGATGCCCACCAAACCCTTCCAGTATTTTCTGTTGGTCGTGGAAGTTCTGAGTGCCAAGTTTGGTTCAATTCCATCGTTCATGGAGTTCAGAATGCTCTTTGATTGTAGTTGAACTATAAATCCCAGCAACTATTTATTTATTTATCGTGTCATCAGCACCCATACCATTGTATTACAATTCTAACAGAGCAAAACAAACACACAGATTAAAAAGAAAAAAAACACACAGATTTTGCAGACTTGGTAGCTGATTAAATGTCCTTTGACCAGTCTCTGGCCACTTGGAGTGCCTCTGGTGTTGCTGCAAGAAGGTCCTCCATGGTGCATGTGGCAGGGCTCAGGGTGCATTGCAGCAGGTGGTCAGTGGTGTGCTCTTCTCCGCACTCGCATGCCAAGGATTCCACCCTGTAGCCCCATTTCTTAAGATTGGCTCTGCATCTCGTGGTGCCAGAGCGCAGTCTGTTCAGCGCCTTCCAAGTCGCCCAGTCTTCTGAGTGCCCAGGGGGGAGTCTCTCATCTGGTATCACCCATAAATTGAGGTGCTGGGTTTGGGCCTGCCACTTTTGGACTCTCGCTTGCTGAGGTGTTCCAGCGAGTGTCTCTGTAGATCTAAGAAAACTATGTCTTGATTTAAGTCGTTGACGTGCTGGCTGATACCCAAACAGGGGATGAGCTGGAGATGTCTCTGCCTTGGTCCTTTCACTATTGGCTGCTGCTTCCCGGCGGATGTCAGGTGGTGCAATACCGGCTAAGCAGTGTAATTTCTCCAGTGGTGTGGAGCGCAGACACCCGTGATAATGCGGCATGTCTCATTAAGAGCCACATCTACTGTTTTAGTGTGGTGAGATGTGTTCCACACTGGGCATGCATACTCAGCAGTAGAGTAGCATAGCGCAAGGGCAGATGTCTTCACTGTATCTGGTTGTGATCCCCAGGTTGTGCCAGTCAGCTTTCGTATGATGTTGTTTCTAGCGCCCACTTTTTGCTTGATGTTTAGGCAGTGCTTCTTGTAGGTCAGAGCACGGTCCAGAGTGACTCCCAGGTACTTGGGTGCGCTGCAATGCTCCAGTGGGATTCCTTCCTAGGTGATCCTCAGAGCTCGGGATGCTTGTCTGTTCTTGAGATGAAAGGCACACGTCTGTGTTTTAGATGGGTTGGGGATCAGCTGGTTTTCCCTGTAAAAGGCAGTAAGAGCACCTAGAGCTTTGGAGAGCTTCTGTTCTACCATCTCAAAGCTCTACAGAGACACTCGCTGGAACACCCCAGCAAGCGAGAGTCCAAAAGTGGCAGGCCCAAACCCAGCACCTCAATTCATGGGTGATACCAGATGAGAGACTTCCTGGGGTGTTCCAGCGAGTGTCTCTGTAGATCTAAGAAAACTATGTCTTGATTTAAGTCGTTGACGTGCTGGCTGATACCCAAACAGGGGATGAGCTGGAGATGTCTCTGCCTTGGTCCTTTCACTATTGGCTGCTACTTCCCGGCGGATGTCAGGTGGTGCAATACCGGCTAAGCAGTGTAATTTCTCCAGTGGTGTGGGGCGCAGACACCCCGTGATAATGCGGCATGTCTCATTAAGAGCCACATCTACTGTTTTAGTGTGGTGAGATGTGTTCCACACTGGGCATGCATACTCAGCAGTAGAGTAGCATAGCGCAAGGGCAGATGTCTTCACTGTGTCTGGTTGTGATCCCCAGGTTGTGCCAGTCAGCTTTTGTATGATGGTCCCAGCAACTACAACTCCCAAATGACAAAATCCCCCACCCCAGTATTCAAATATGGGCGTATCGGTAATGTGTGCCAAATTTGGTCCAGTGAATGAAAATACGTCTTGCATATCAGATATTTACATTACGATTCGTAACAGTAGCAAAACGACAGTTATGAAGTAGCAACGAAAATGTTATGGTTGGGGATCACCACCACATGGGGATCTGCATTACGAAGGTTTTTGTCCCACTGGACAATGGTCCTAAATCATGGAAGAAGCTCTGACAATGCAGATGTCAATGTTTCAAATCGATTCTAGCAACGCTTCTTCTCTTTCCAGGGGTTTTTGCAGCGGGCATCGTAGTGGAGCAACACCATTCCTTCAATGGGAGCGATGCCAACCGATTGCAAAGGTGCCATATTTGGGAAGGGAGGAGCAGGCCTCTTTCCTGTAAACACGCATCCCATCTAAGCCCTTTGGGTGGGACAACTGGCATGCTTTCCTCATTCTTGAGGCCCATTAATCCTATTTATTAAAAGACGAAAGGCTCCTGGCAAACGCACCATTGAGCACACGGAGGGGACACAACTTGCACAGCGTTGCACCCGGTTTCCTGGCTGCAGGCATTTCGGTAGCAAACAAGTTGCAAATGTCCCGCCCTTCTCCCCCCCCCAAAAAACAAAACATCCCAGACTCATAGAAGAGTTGGAGGAGACGCCCAAGGGTCATCCAGTCCAATCTCAATCAAACGCACAGTCAAAACACCCCCAAAAGATGACCATCCAGCCTCTGTTTATAATCTTCCAAAGAAGGAGCCTTTGCCAAACCCCAAGGCAACGAGTTCCACTGCTGAACCGCTCTTCTTATTTATTATTTGCTTTATTTTTATACCGCATTTTTCAGCCTAATTCGGCGACTCAATGCGGTTTACAATGCAATTTATTACAATAACAATTAGTTAAAAACACAGTATAAACAACGAACAATACAAACGACACAACAACACAACATAGTCATCAACGCCTCAGTAAAAATCAGATTCCGTTCTCGTAATCCTTCTACCATTCCTTGTTCATTTATACCGTCTTCATGAGTTCAATTGCCATGTTGACCAAACGCCTGTTCATAGAGCCACGTCTTGACCTTCCTCCGGAACTCCAGCAACGAAGGGGCCTGCCTGATGTCTACGGGTAGGGCATTCCATAGCCAAGGGGCCACCACCGAGAAGGCCCTGTCCCTCGTCCCCGCCAGCCACGTCTGCGACGCAGGCGGGACCGAGAGCAGGGCCTCCCCGGACGATCTTAACGTCCTCATCGGTTCATAGGTGGAGATGCGTTCGGAGAGGTAAGCAGGGCCGGAACCGTTTAGGGCTTTATAGGCTAAAGCCAGCACCTTGAATTGTGCCCGGTAGCGGATTGGCAGCCAGTGGAGCTGGCTCAGCAGAGGAGTGGTATGCTCCCTGAGTGCCGCTCCCGTTAGTAACCTGGCCGCTGAGCGCTGGACCATCTGCAGCTTCCGGGCAGTCTTCAAGGACAACCCCACATAGAGCGCGTTGCAGTAATCAATCCGGGATGTAACCAGAGCGTGGACTACCGTGGCCAAGTCAGACTTCCCAAGGTACGGGTGCAACTGGCGCACAAGTTTGAGTTGTGCAAATGCTCCCCTGGACACCGCCGAAACTTGGGGTTCCAAGCTTAGCGAAGAGTCCAGGATCACACCCAAGCTGCGAACCTGCGTCTTCAGGGGGAGTGTGACCCCGTCTAACACAGGCTGTAACCCTATACCCTGTTCGGCCTTTCGACTGACCAGGAGTGCCTCTGTCTTATCTTACAGTCACCAAACTTCTTCCGAATGTTCAGGTGGAATCTCCTTTCCTATTAGGTTGCTGTGAGTTTTCCAGGCTGTCTGGCCATGTTCTAGAAGCATTCTCTCCTGACATTTCACCCACATCTATGGCAGGCATCCTCAGAGTGTTGCTTGTTATTTACTGTCCTGATTTTAGAGGTTTTTAAAATACTGGTAGCCAGATTTTGTTCATTTTCATTGTTTCCTCCTTTCTGTTGAAATTGCCCACATGCTTATGGATTTCAATGGCTTCTCTGTGAAGTCTGACATGGTGGTTGTTGGTGTGATCCAGCATTTCTGTGCTCTCAAATAATATGCTGTGTAATATGGTTGGTTCATCCGGTGCTCTGAAATGGCTGGCTTCTCTGGTTGAGTTAGTCTGTAGTGCTTTTCATGTTCCTTGATTCATGTCTGGGCAATGCTGTATTTGGTGGTCCCTATGGAGACTTGTCCACAGCTACATTCAGGAAGCAGCCAAGCTCTGAAGCTGCAAGCCATTCAATGCTAATTAAGGTGGGGAATTGCAACATTCACACCTTCCTCAAACTGACAAGAGTTCTTTCTCCAACTCTGGACATTATTCCACAGATATATACACCCCAACAGACCTCATAACCTCTGAGGATGCCTGCCATAAATACAGGCAAAACATCAGGAGAGAATGCCTCTGAAACATGGCCAGACAGCAACCCAGTGATTCCGGCCATGAATCATAGAATCCTAGAGTTGGAAGATACCTCACGGGCCATCCAGTCCAACTCCCTGCCAAGAAGTAGAAAAATTGCATTCAAAACACTCCCGACAGATGGCCATCCAGCCTCTGTTTAAAAGCCTCCAAAGAAGGAGCCGCCACCACACTCTGGGGCAGAGAGTTCCACAGCTGAACAGCTCTCACAGTCTTCCTAATGTTCAGATAGAACAGTGTTTCTCAACCTTCCTAATGCCGTGACCCCTTAATACAGTTCCACATGTTGTGGTGACCCCTCAAACATAAAATTATTTTCATTGCTACTTCATAACTATAATTTTGCTACTGTTATGAATCGTCATGTAAATATCTGATATGCAGGATGTATTTTCATTCACTGGACCACATTTGGCACAAATACCCGATACGCCGAAATTTGAATAGTGGTGGGGTTGCGGGGTGGGGGTGGGGGTTCATTTGGGAGCTGTAGTTGCTGGGATTTATAGTACACCTACAGTCAAAAAGTCTTCTGTACTCCACCAACAATGGAATTGAACCAAACTTGGCACACAGAACTCCCATGACCAACAGAAAATACTGGAAGGGTTTGGTGGGCATTGACCCTGAGTTTGGGGGTTGTAGTTCACCTACATCCAGAGAGCACTGTGAACTCAAACAATGATGGATCTGGACCAAACTTGGCACAAATACTCAATATGGCCAAATGCAAACACTGGTGGAGTTTGGGGAAAACAGACCTTGACATTTGGGAGTTGAAGCTGCTGGGATTTATAGTTCACCTACAATCAAAGAGCATTCTGAACCCCACCAACAATAGAATTGGGCCAAACTTCCCACACAGAACCCCCATGACCAACAGAAAGTACTGTGTTTTCAGATGGCCTTTGGCGACCCCTCTGACCCCTTTGGCGACCCCTCTGACACACCTTCGCGACCCCTCCAGGGGTCCCGACCCCCAGGTTGAGAAACACTGAGATAGAATCTCCTTTCTTGTAGTTTGAAGCCATTGTTCCCCATCATAGTCTCCAGGGCAGCAGAAAACAAGCTTGTTCCCTCCTCCCTATGACTTCCTCTCACATACTTATACATGGCTATCATGTCTCCTCTCAGCCTTCTCTTCTTCAGGCTAAACATGCACAGGTCTTTAAGCCACTCCTCATAGGGCTTGTTCTCCAGACCCTTAATCATTTGAGTCGCCCTCCTCTGGACACATTCCAGCTTGTCAATACTTCTCTTCAGTTGTGGTGCCCAGAATTGGAGACAATATGAAAGCCTTCGACAACAGAGAACACAAGCTGAAGATGAGCCAAGAGTGTGACGTGGCAGCTAAAAAGGCCAATGCGATTCTAGGCTGCATCAACTGGAAGATAGATCAAGAAAAGTCCCATTCTGTGATGCATTTGCCTCTTAAGGTCACCACCGAAAGATGGAAATGACTCGAAAGGAGCACAACAACAAGAGCAGCCCTTCCTCTCCGAACAGGAATAAGCAGAACCCCTTTTATCATTTTATTATTCTTTAAGATGTCTTGTCAAAACAATTCCGGGGCCTCCCTTGAAACCGCTCTGATGTTTCACTTAAGACAGGAACCTGGAGGTTTGCCATGAACTTCGTGCCTGACTCCGATGCCAGTGACTCACCCAGCCAAACCCCCGAGGATTTCTACACCAATCCTGTAGAGCGAGAGGGCCCGCCAGAGTGAGTGCCTGCCTTCCCTCAATAATAATTTCTCCTCCCTATTCTACTAAATTAATAATTAAATTAAAAAAATATTGAAAAAATATTGAAAAAAAAGGGCGCCATCTTTACAAAATGTTTTGTAAATATTAACGAAATTTCGTAAATACCGAACTTTTTTAAGGGAAAATTTTGTAATTATTTTAAATATCGAAACAAAAAAAAACCCCAAATACAAGTCGATTTTAGAAACAAATTTTTGCGTTGTTACCCAGGCCTATTGTTTATTTTAACTCCTTTTATACCGAGGGTTGTATGTTGTATGTATGACTATGTATGACTATGTGTTAATTGTGTTATGTGTTAAATGTTTTGATACGGCCAATAGGCCAATCAATAAAACGTATCTATCTATCTTGGTGACATGCCTGCATGCTTATATATGCACCCAAGGACAGACTTCTTCCCAACCCCGTAGCACTTGCTAATAAATTGGCAACGGCATATATGAGTGGGTTTATTCTCTCCACAAAATAAAGGGGAGGAAGAGGTCTCGGTCTGTTTAGCAACCGCATTTCGATTCTGGGGAGATTAGCAACTTGGCTGTCCTCTGAAGCCAGCCGGGGCTTTGGAGGTCTCAAAGAAACACAAAGAGGACAGGAAATTTGACACATACCAGCCGCACACTGTGTGCAAAGCCCCAGGTTCCAGACAGATGCCCAGTCCCCCTCCTCCTTAAAACGGAAGAACCGCAACGGATCCAAAGCCAATCTCATTCCCCCCAACCATGGAATTGAATTCCACTTATTTATTTATCGTGTCAGAAGCGAATTGAGAATACAGTTAATGAGAAACATAAGAGAAGAATTTATGATAATTAAATCCAGACAAGACAGAGGTACTCCTGGTCAGTCGCAAGGCCGAACGGGGTATAGGGTTACAGCCTGTGCTGGACGGGGTCGCACTCCCCTTGAAGGCGCAGGTTCGCAGCTTGGGTGTGACCCTGGACTCATCGTTGAGCCTGGACCCCCAGGTGTCAGCGGTGACCAGGGGAGCATTTGCACAGCTCAGGCTCGTGCGCCAGCTGCGCCCGTATCTCGAGAAGTCTGACTTGGCCACGGTGGTACACGCTCTTGTCACATCCCGCCTGGACTACTGCAACGCTCTCTACGTGGGGCTGCCCTTGAAGACGGCCCGGAAGCTTCAGCTGGTTCAGCGTGCGGCAGCCATGTTACTAACTGGAGCGGGTGGCAGGGAGCACACAACGCCCCTGTTGTCCCAGCTTCACTGGCTGCCGATTTGCTACCGGACCCAATTCAAGGTGCTGGTTCTGGCCTACAAAGCCCTAAACGGTTCCGGCCCAAAATACCTTTCGGACCGCATCTTGGCCTACGAGCCCACGAGGACCTTGAGATCGTCTGGGGAGGCCCTTCTCTCGATCCCGCCTGCCTCACAGGCACGTCTGGCGGGGACGAGAGAGAGGGCCTTCTCAGTGGTGGCCCCCCGGCTGTGGAACACTCTCCCTGCACACATCAGACAGGCGCCCTCCCTCATGTCCTTAAGACATGGCTCTTCGAGAGGGCATTTAATTAAGTGCTAACATTACGGTAAAGAAGAATTGGAACGGAACAAGGAATATGAGACGGGTTATGATTCCACTATGAGACGAGCGGATTTTTAGTGTAGTCTGTAAGTGTTGTTAGTTTAGATGTTGTTGAAACTGGGTTTTTGTAATTGTCTTTTATGTGTACTGTACACCGCCATGAGTCGCCCTTATGGGCTGAGAATGGCGGTCAATAAGTGCATCAAATAAATAAATAAATAAATATGATAAAACTTCCCTTTGGCTACCTCCAATAGAGGCCCATCACAAAAGAGAAATACCAAGTGTTCCGTCTTCCAGGAACATGGTTTACATTGCCTTTAACTGCATGGGATAGCATTCCTTTGCATTTCCCCAGGGTTGCTATAGACCCAGCAGCACCCTGGAAGTTAAACAGTATCAGAGTCTGGAAAGCCAGGCTGCAGGCCCTCTGCAGTTATTGGTTTAGAAAGTATCTCTTTGGGTATGGAGTTCGCCCTTTTTCGTGGGGTTGAGATCTCCATTTTGGAATCTTCCCTGCCTCCTTCAGTAGAGAAAATAAGCTCAGATGTGCTGTTGGTCAGGCAGGGAGCTCTGAAAGACCCATTGTGAATACAATTGAGTACAATTGAGATAGACAGAATAGCAATTGAGATATTGAGTTATAGATAGATATAGAGATAAAGAGAAGCTTATTGAGTTATTAAGAAAGGCAACTGAGATAAAGAGAAGCTTATTGAGATACTATAGTTATTGAAGAAAGCTATTGAGTTGTATAGAGATATTAAGATATTGAGATAGTAATTGAGTTATTGAGAAATAGAGAGAAATAGTTATTGAGTTATTAAGAAAGACAATTGAGATAGAGAAGCTTATTGAGTTATAGAGAGATATATATTAAGATTGTTCTGGTACGGCTGTACCAGGAGCTCCAAACTTATTTGCTTTGTATTAAATGTTTGCTTGCAGCCCTGGGTTCCAGGGACTCTGCAGATAGGTGGCTTTCTTTGGTTGCATTCATAGGGCAAGTCACCTGTCCATCATCATTAAGTTTTGGTTCCGCCCCTTGTTCAGGGCTCTGGGAGGGAAAGGAGCCATTTTTTGGGCAGTCTCACATAAGGAAGCTAATAGGCCTGGGTAACAACGGAAAAATTTGTTTCTAAAATCGATTTGTATTTGGGGGTTTTTTTTGTTTCGATATTTAAAATAATTACAAAATTTTCCTTTTAAAAAGTTCGTTATTTACGAAATTTCGTAAATGGTAAAAAAATTAACGAATCGATTTCCGAAACAATAACGAATCGATTCGTTAATGGCGGACGCGACCGCGAAATACGCTAAAAAACCTCCAAAACCTTCTGAAGCTTCCCTCTCCCTCTGTTCTTGACTGTTGGTGTGATATTATAATTTTTTTTCACTAATTAAACCATAAAACTGGCCCAGACATGCGGAAATAATAACGAAACGACCTCAAAACAATAACGAAACGAATACAATATCGAAATACGAAGCATTTACAAAACGTTTTTGAAAATTCTTTTTTTTTAATAATTGCTCCAGAATGGTTCGTTATCGTTTTGTAATTGAAAAAAATAACGAATTATTAACGAATTATGAATTAACGAAACGAAACCGCCCAGCCCTAGAAGCTAACTATAGGACGTAGACCAGCTCGGGTAGGGAGCCATTTTTTAGTTAGTCTCAGCAAGGAATGCTAATGTACAGGACATATGCAAGCTTCCCCTTTACAAAAGCTTCAACCCTTAAGACTTTCTGGGGGAAAACAGTCTTAAGAGCATCTAAGACTTTCCGGGGGAGAACAGTCTTAAGAGTCTCCAAAGATTTCCAGGGAAACAGCCCTGGAGACCATAGAACTCCAGCTGGAGAACATCTAAGCGTTTACTGGTAGGTCCACTTGGTGTTTGAGATGCAGTTCGACCCGGTAGCGGAGCCCACATCAGTAAGGGTTAGATTACAGTCAGCCTGGGAGAAGTTAAAAAGGGGGTTTTCCTTTAAAGAAGAAGTTATTGAAGACAGTTGCCTGTCCTTCGTGGGCAAGATTAGGAAGTTAACAGTTGCATAAAATCCTGGAATCATTTGTTTACTTTTACTGAAGACAAAAGAAGTTTCTGTTTGATTGTTCATTAATAAAGGACTTTGTTATACTTCACAAGCCATCTAAAGACCTTTTGTGGTGGAAAATCCTAGAGAACTTCTCTTCGGGGGGCCCTGGCTTCCCGCTGGGCAAAGGTTGCACGGCCTGTTCTAAAGGAAATTCTTTACAGGCCCAGCGCACGACAGAACAAAGATATTGAGATAGTAATTGAGTTATTGAGAAATAGAGAGAAATAGTTATTGAGTACTATTGAGCATTACTTCATCTCCAAAACTGACCTTGTGCTTAGATAGGGAAAGACCTGTTCTTTCTAACAATAGAGGCTCAGGGTTAGGGTGAAATATCTCAGGATTTTTTTCTACCATTTGGAGAAGGGACAGAGAGTTTCATCTATGCTGATGATCGTGCCATCACCACTCAAGCAGGGAGATTTGAGATGGTTGAACAAAAGCTCTCTGAAGCTCTAGGTCAGTGGTTCTCAGCCTTCTTAATGCTGTGACCCCTTAATGCTCATGTTGTGGTGACCCCCAACCACAACATTATTTTTGTTGCGACTTCATAACTGTAATTTTGCTAATGGTATGAATCATAATGTAAATATCTGATATGCAGGATGTATTTTCATTCACTGGACCAAATCTGGCACAAATACCCAATATGCCCAAATTTGAATACTGGTCAAGTTGTGGGGGGATTGATTTTGTCATTTGGGAGTTGTAGTTGCTGGGATTTATGGTTCATTTAAATTCGAAGAGCATTCTGAACTCCACCAACAATGCAATTGAACCGGACTTGGCACATATAACTCTCATGACCAACAGAAAATACTGGGTTTGGTGGGCATTGACCTTGAGTTTGGGAGCTGTAGTTCACCTACATCTAGAGAGCACTGTTAACCCAAACAATGATGTATCTGGACCAAGTTGTAGTTGTTCATTTGTTCAGTCGTCTCCGACTCTTCGTGACCTCACGGACCAGCCCACGCCAGAGATCCCTGTCGGCCGTCACCACCCCCAGTTCTCTCAAGGTCAGTCCAGTCACTTCAAGGATGCCATCCATTCATCTTGCCCTTGGTCGGCCCCTCTTCCTTTTGCCTTCCACTTTCCCCAGCATCATTGTCTTCTCTAGGCTTTGCTGTCTCCTCATGATGTGGCCAAAGTACTTCAACTGTGTCTCTAGTCTCCTTCCCTCCAGTGAGCAGTCGGGCTTTATTTCCTGGAGGATGGACTGGTTGGATCTTCTCGCAGTCCAAGGCACTCTCAGCACTTTCCTCCAACACCACAGCTCAAAAGCATCGATCTTCCTTCGCTCAGCCTTCCCTAATGTCCAGCTCTGGACCAAACTTGGCATGAATACTCCATATGCCCAAATGTGAACACTGGTGGAGTTTGGGGAAAATAGACCTTGACGTTTGGGAGTTGTAGTTGCTGGAATTTATAGTTCACCTGTAATCAAAGAGCATTCTGAAGCTCACCAATGATAAGATTCTGCCAAACTTCCCACACAGAATCCCCATGACCAAAAGAATATACTAATGCTAATGAAGGTGGTCAGTTGAAACATTCACACCTAGCTCCAGCAGAGAAGAGCTCTTTGCCCCACCCCAGCCATTCCACAGATATATAAACCCACTGTCCTAATTCCAACAGACCTCACCACCTCTGAGAATGCTTGCCATAGATGCAGGCGAAACGTCAGGAAAAAATCCCTCTAGAACATGGCCCTATAGCCCGAAAAAAACCCCACAAGAACCTAGAATATACTGTGTTTTCTGATGGTCTTTGGTGACCCCTCTGACACCACCTAGAATCATAGAATCATAGAATCAAAGAGTTGGAAGAGACCTCATGGGCCATCCAGTCCAACCCCCTGCCAAGAAGCAGGAATATTGCAATCAAATCACCCCTGACAGATGGCCATCCAGCCTCTGCTTAAAAGCTTCCAAAGAAGGAGCCTCCACCACACTCCGGGGCAGAGAGTTCCACTGCTGAACGGCTCTCACACTCAGGAAGTTCTTCCACATGTTCAGATGGAATCTCCTCTCTTGTAGTTTGAAGCCATTGTTCCGCGTCCTAGTCTCCAAGGAAGCAGAAAACAAGCTTGCTCCCTCCTCCCTGTGGCTTCCTCTCACATATTTATACATGGCTATCATATCTCCTCTCAGCCTTCTCTTCTTCAGGCTAAACATGCCCAGTTCCCTAAACCGCTCCTCATAGGGCTTGTTCTCCAGACCCTTGATCATTTTAGTCGCCCTCCTCTGGACACATTCCAGCTTGTCAATATCTCTCTTGAATTGTGGTGCCCAGAATTCCAGATGTGGTCTAACCAAAGCAGAATAGAGGGGTAGCATGACTTCCTTAGATCTGGACACTATGCTCCTATTGATGCAGGCCAAAATCCCATTGGCTTTTTTTGCCGCCACATCACATTGTTGGCTCATGTTGAACTTGTTGTCCACGAGGACTCCAAGATCTTTTTCACACGTACTGCTCTCGAGCCAGGCATTGTCCCCCATTCAGTATCTTTGCATTTCATTTTTTCTGCCAAAGTGGAGTATCTTGCATTTGTCACTGTTGAACTTCATTGTGTTAGTTTTGGCCAATCATCTCTCTAATCTGTCAAGATCGTTTTGAATCCTGCTCCTATCCTCTGGAGTATTGGCTATCCCTCTCAATTTGAATTCTGCTCCTGTCCTCTGGAGTATTGGCTATCCCTCTCAATTTGAATTCTGCTCCTATCCTCTGGAGTATTGGCTATCCCTCTCAATTTGAATTCTGCTCCTGTCCTCTGGAGTATTGGCTATCCCTCCCAATTTGAATTCTGCTCCTGTCCTCTGGAGTATTGGCTATCCCTCTCAATTTGAATTCTGCTCCTGTCCTCTGGAGTATTGGCTATCCCTCCCAATTTGAATTCTGCTCCTGTCCTCTGGAGTATTGGCTATCCCTCTCAATTTGAATTCTGCTCCTGTCCTCTGGAGTATTGGCTATCCCTCTCAATTTGAATTCTGCTCCTATCCTCTGGAGTATTGGCTATCCCTCTCAATTTGAATTCTGCTCCTGTCCTCTGGAGTATTGGCTATCCCTCTCAATTTGAATTCTGCTCTTGTCCTCTGGAGTATTGGCTATCCCTCCCAATTTGGTGTCGTCTGCAAACTTGATGATCCTGCCTTCTAGCCCTTCATCTAAGTCATTAATAAAGATGTTGAACAGGACCGGGCCCAGGACGGAACCCTTCGGCACTCCGCTCGTCACTTCTTTCCAAGATGAAGAGGAAGCATTAGTGAGCACTCTTTGTGTTCCTCATGAGGTTCCTCATGACCTCATGACCCCCCGAGGGGTCCCGACCCCCAGGTTGAGAAACACTGCTCTAGGTGCTCTTACTGCCTGTTGTGCTACCTTTTGTTTGTTTCTACAGTCTCATTTTGCGTTTGTGTATTTTGTGTTATTGTTATAAACCACCTTGAGGGCACTTATGGAGGAGGTGCTCAAAGGCAGCATGGAAATGTCTTGGTAAATAAACACATATTTTTAACGTGGGAAGGCAGCTCTCCAAGTCCTTGTGCGGTGGAGAACGGGGAACAGAGACTTCTGAGACATTCCCAGATGCAGGGAGACAGAAAACTGGAAGCGGTGCTTCGCTTGTGACCCAAGACCATGGCGGCTGAGCCAAAGCCGCCTGGCGCTCGCCCCGGATCTGTCTGCACTCCCCGGGCGCAAGGCTTCCTGGCTCTGGGCCTGGGCCAGCCATCACAAATCCCCAAAGAGGGGAAAGCTTTCAGAAGGGCATCAGCAAACCTGTCACTCCAAGCGCTTAACGTGTTGCACATTCAATTCCTCCCTCCAAGTTTGATTTCTCTTTTAACAGTCAAACACAAACAGACTCTTGGGTCCCATCCAAGCCGAACGCTGAATGCTGAGGATGAGGATATTAAACCCCCACCCCATTGGGTACATCTACATGGTAAGTTTAATGCAGTTTGACCCCACTTGGATTGCCATGTCTCGATGCCATAAAAAACTGGAAGTTGCAATTTGGTGAATTTATTTATTTATTTACAGCTTTTATATTCCGCCCTTCTCACCCCGCAGGGGACTCTGGGCGGATTACAGTGTACACATATATGGCAAACATTCAATGCCAATTTTTGACATACAAACATATACAGACATAGACAGAGGCTATTTAACTTTTTCTGGTCGCTTTCATCGTCCATCTGCGACACTGATGAAGCACTTCCGCATTCCCCGCATGCTTCCCCGCTGGAATGCTTTTGCTGGAATCTTCTTTATGGCCTCATAAATCAGTTAATTTAGCCTCCCCACACTTTAAGGTGGTACCTAATTTTCCTACTTGACAGATGCAACTGTCTTTCGGGTTGCAAAGGTCGACAACAGGCTACACACAATTGGTTGGAAACCCACTTCAACCCGGGCTGGCTTGGAACTCATGACCTTTTGGTCAGAGTGATCTTAATGCAGCTGACACTCAGCCAGCTCTGCCACAATCCCGGTACACCAGCACTCTTGGGAAGAGGAAGCAATGTGATTCCATCGCATTGAGTGCAATGCAAGTCGTGTCACACTGTACTAATTTTTCATTGTAGATGCGCTCTTAGATGATTAAATGTATGTACCTCTGGAAATGTAATCTAGGATAAACATAAAGCACAATCTGAACTCCACCAACGATGGAATTGAATCAAACGTGGCACACAGGACTCCCTTGACCAACAGAAAACATCAGAAGGGTTTGGTGGGCATTGACCTTGAATGTGGGAGTTGTAGTTCACCTACATCCAGAGAGCACTGTGGACTCAATGATGGATCTGGACCAAACTTGACACAAATATTCAATATGCCCAAATATGAACACAGATGGGGTTTGGGGAAGATAGACCTTGACATTTGGGATTTGTACTTACTGGGATTTATAGTTCACCTACAATCAAAGAGCATTCTGAACTCCACCAATGATGGAATTGAACCAAACGTGGCACACAGGACTTCCATGACCAACAAAACACACTGGAAGGGTTTGGTGGGCATTGACCTTGAGTTTGGGAGTTGTAGTTCACCTACATCCAGAGAGGACTGTGGACTCAAACAATGATGGATCTGGACCAAACTTGGCACGAATATTCCATATGCCTAAATATGAACACAGATGGAGTTTGGAGGAAATAGACCTTGACATTTGGGATATGTAGTTGCTGGGATGCATAGTTCACCAACAATCAAAGAGCATTCTGAACCTCACCAACGATAGAATTGGGCCAAACTTCCCACACAGAACCCCCATGAGCAACAGAAAATACTGAAGGCCATCCAGTCCAACTCTCTTCACTAGGGCAAGAAAATGTAATCAGAGCCCTCCTGACAAAGAGCCATCCAGCCATTGATATAGATAGATAGATATGATTCTCTCTCTCACACACACACAGATATTGTACCATAGATTTGAAAGAGACCCTTAAAGAAGGACTAGGATATGTTGCATGTTCCAGAGTAGGCAAACCAGACACTCTCCACATCAACACTGACAAAGAAACAACAAGAAATACTGTTTACCCACAAGCAGAAAGGAATTACATATATTAGATACCAACACTTTCTCATTACTTTATTTTCCTGATTACTAGACTGGGCCACAGCAACGCATGGCAGGGGACAGCTAGTGATAAATAAAACTCCTATCCAATACTGGTTCTTCACCAAAGTCAACATCGACACCGAAATACAACACCGCCTGAGCTCTGCGAGTGCAGCATTTTCCAGAATGAAGCAGAGAGCGTTTGAGGACCGGGACATCCATAGGGATACCGAGGTGCTTGTCTATAAAGCTATTGTCCTCCCAACCCTGCTCTATGCCTGCGAAACGTGGACTGTCTACAGACATCACATGCAACTCCTGGAACGATTCCATCAGCGCTGCCTCCGGAAAATCCTGCAAATCTCTTGGGAAGACAAGCGGACAAATGTCAGTGTGCTGGAAGAAGCAAAGACCACCAGCATTGAAGCGATGATCCTCTGCCACCAACTCCGCTGGACCGGCCACGTTGTCCGGATGCTTGACCACCGTCTCCCAAAGCAGTTGCTCTACTCTGAAACGGAATGTTGGTGGACAGGAAAAGAGATTTAAAGAAGTTTGGCCCAATTCCATCGTTGGTGGGGTTCAGAATGCTCTGTGATTGTAGGTGAACTATAAATCCCAGCAACTACAAATCCCAAATGTCAAGGTCTATTTCCTCCAAACTCCATCTGTGTTCATATTTGGGCATATGGAATATTCGTGCCAAGTTTGGTCCAGATTTGTCATTGTTTGAGTCCACAGTGCTCTCTGGATGCAGATGAACTACAACTCAAAGCCAACCTTAAAAACTCTGGCATAGACACTGAGAACTGGGAAGCCCTGGCCCTTGACCGCTCCAGCTGGAGGTCAGCTGTGACCAGGAGTGCTGCAGAATTCGAGGAGGCACAAGTGGAGGGTGAAAGAGAGAAACGTTCCAGGAGGAAGGCGCATCAAGCCAACCCCGACTGGGACCGCCTTCCACCTGGAAACCAATGCCTTCACTGTGGGAGAAGATGCGGGTCAAGATTAGGGCTCCACAGTCACCTACAAACCCACAAAAATAGTCATCAAGGAAGACCATCTTACTTGTCCAATGAGGGATCGCCTAAGTAAGTAAGTCTAATTGAGAAGGCTTCTCTTGATGGATATGGGAATGCCCAGAGACGTTGTGGCCAAACTAGGGGCATGCCACGGAAAGCATTAAAGGAGCCATATCCCTTTCAAAGAGCGCCAGCCTTTTCCATCACAGCAGTTTAAAGGGAAGCGTGGATGAAAAGGAGGAGTCAATTTGAGGCTAACACATGGGTCATGGATCTGTAATTGGTTAAGTGGACGAACACAGAGAGTGCTCACTAATGCTTCCTCTTCATCTTGGAAAGAAGTGACAAGTGGAGTGCCGCAGGGTTCCGTCCTGGGCCCGGTCCTGTTCAACATCTTTATTAATGACTTAGATGAAGGGTTAGAAGGCAGGATCATCAAGTTTGCAGACGACACCAAATTGGGAGGGATAGCCAATAGTCCAGAGGACAGGAGCAGGATTCAAAACGATCTTGACAGATTAGAGAGATGATTGGCCAAAACTAACAAAATGAAGTTCAACAGTGACAAATGCAAGATACTCCACTTAGGCAGAAAAAATGAAATGCAAAGATACAGAATGGGGGACGCCTGGCTCGAGAGCAGTACGTGTGAAAAAGATCTTGGAGTCCTCGTGGACAGCAAGTTAAACATGAGCCAACAATGTGATGTGGCGGCAAAAAAAGCCAATGGGATTTTGGCCTGCATCAATAGGAGCCTAGTGTCTAGATCTAAGGAAGTCCTGCTCCCCATGCTCTATTCTGCTTTGGTTAGACCACACCTGGAATATTGTGTCCAATTCTGGGCACCACAATTCAAGAGAGATATTGACAAGCTGGAATGTGTCCAGAGGAGGGCGACTAAAATGATCAAGGGTCTGGAGAACAAGCCCTATGAGGAGCGGCTTAGGGAACTGGGCATGTTTAGCCTGAAGAAGAGAAGGCTGAGAGGAGATATGATAGCCATGTATAAATATGTGAGAGGAAGCCACAGGGAGGAGGGAGCAAGCTTGTTTTCTGCTTCCTTGGAGACTAGGACGCAAGGGAACAATGGCTTCAAACTACAAGAGAGGAGATTCCATCTGAACATTAGGAAGAACTTCCTGACTGTGAGAGCCGTTCAGCAGTGGAACTCTCTGCCCCGGAGTGTGGTGGAGGCTCCTTCTTTGGAAGCGTTTAAGCAGAGGCTGGATGGCCATCTGTCAGGGGTGATTTGAATGCAATATTCCTGCTTCTTGGCAGGGGGTTGGACTGGATGGCCCATGAGGTCTCTTCCAGCTCTTTGAGTCTATGATTCTGTTCTATGATTCTATGATTCTATGTGTGCTAGCCAAAGCCGCTTGCCAATCTTGAAAGCGTAACAACAGCTCACAGCTCTTGGATGGACAAAGCATAACACCAAACCGTTCACGGTTCGACAGAGTTAATCCCAGCCTGGGCACTTTGAGGGAAGCGACGTTTGCTTCTTTCCCGCATCTCCATCAGGTCAGGACTTTGGAAAGGTTCTTCACCCCAATAAAATGTATTTATGGCAATGGCAAGGATACAAAAGATTTGATGGCTCAAATCCCTCAATATCCAGCCCGCTGGGAATGTTTCCAGCTCTCACATTGCTTTTCCGGGTTTAATGCATCACACTTTCATAGAATCACTAGCCGTCCCCTGCCATGCGTTGCTGTGGCCCACATGGGGGTTCTGTGTGTCAGGTTTGGCCCAATTCTATCGTTTGTGGGATTCAGAATGCTCTTAGGTGAACTATAAATCCCAGCAACTACAACTCCCAAATGGCAAGATTCTATTTCCCCCAAACTCCACCAGTGTTCACATTTGGGCATATTGAGTATTCTTGTAGAGTTTGGTCCTGATCCATCATTGTTTGAGTCTACAGTGATCTTTGGATGTAGGTGAACTACAACTCCAAAACCAAAGGACACTGCCCACCAAACCCTTCCAGTATTTTCTGTTGATCATGGGGATTCTGTGTGGGAAGATTGGCCCAATTCTATTGTTGGTGGAGTTCAGAACGCTCTTTGATTATAGCTGAACTATAAATCCCAGCAATTACAACTTCCAAATGACAAAACCATAATTTTTGAGTGATGGTCACTCCTTGTGTTGTGAGATGTTTTGTTGCCAAATTTGGTGTGATTTCATTCATTGGTTCTTTTGTTTTTAAGGTACTCATTACGCACAGAGCATTTTTATATATAGGTGAACTATAAATCCCAGCAATTACAACTTCCAAATGACAAAATCATAATTTTTTGAGTGATGGTCACTCCTTGTGTTGTGAGATGTTTTGTTGCCAAATTTGGTGTGATTTCGTTCATTGGTTCTCTTGTTTTTAAGGTACTCATTACACACAGAGCATTTATATATATTAGGGCTGGTCAATTCGTTTCGTTAATTCGTAATTCGTTAAAAAATTCGTTAATTTTTGAATTACGAAACGATTACAAAACATTTTTTTTAACCTGGAAGTGTTTTTAAATATCGAAACGGCAGGCGCCAAAAAATTTTGTATTTCTGTCCATTTCGGAAATACGTAAGATGGCCACCTGCCGATGCTTGCTGAGAGGGGCGAGCGAGAGGGGCGAGCGAGCGGCGAGCGAGAGGGGCGGAAGCACTCTCTCCTGACATTTCACCCACATCTATGGCAGGCATCCTCAGAGGTTATGAGGTCTGTTGGGAAACTAGGCAAGTGGGGTTGATATATCTGTGGAATAATGTTCAGGGTGGGAGGAAGAACTCTTGTCTGCTGGAGGCAAGCGTGAATGTTGCAGCTGGCCAGCTTGATGAGCATCGAATGGCCTTGCAGCTTCATGGTCTGGCTGCTTCCTGCCTGAATGTTGCAATTGGCCAGCTTGCTTAGCATTGCCTATTAATAATAATAGCGAGCGACGAGCGAGAGGGGCGAGCGAGCGGCGAGCGAGAGGGGCGGAAGCACTCTCTCCTGACATTTCACCCACATCTATGGCAGGCATCCTCAGAGGTTGTGAGGTCTGTTGGAAACTAGGCAAGTGGGGTTGATATATCTGTGGAATAATGTTCAGGGTGGGAGGAAGAACTCTTGTCTGCTGGAGGCAAGCGTGAATGTTGCAGCTGGCCAGCTTGATGAGCATCGAATGGCCTTGCAGCTTCATGGTCTGGCTGCTTCCTGCCTGAATGTTGCAATTGGCCAGCTTGCTTAGCATTGCCTATTAATAATAATAGCGAGCGGCGAGCGAGAGGGGCGGAAGCACTCTCTCCTGACATTTCACTCACATCTATGGCAGGCATCCTCAGAGGTTGTGAGGTCTGTTGGAAACTAGGCAAGTGGGGTTGATATATCTGTGGAATAATGTTCAGGGTGGGAGGAAGAACTCTTGTCTGCTGGAGGCAAGCCTGAATGTTGCAGCTGGCCAGCTTGATGAGCATTGAATGGCCTTGCAGCTTCATGGTCTGGCTGCTTCCTGCCTGAATGTTGCAATTGACCAGCTTGCTTAGCATTGCCTATTAATAATAATAGCGAGTGGCGAGCGAGAGGGGCGAGCGAGCGGCGAGCGAGAGGGGCGGAAGCACTCTCTCCTGACAATTCACCCACATCTATGGCAGGCATCCTCAGAGGTTGTGAGGTCTGTTGGAAACTAGGCAAGTGGGGAAGTGGGGTTGATATATCTGTGGAATAATGTTCAGGGTGGGAGGAAGAACTCTTGTCTGCTGGAGCGAGAGGGGCGAGCGAGCGGCGAGCGAGAGGGCCCGCCAGAGTGAGTGCCTGCCTTCCCTCCTTAATAATAATTAATAATAATTAATCCCTATTCTACTAAATTAATAATTAAATTTAAAAAATATTTTAAAAATATTGAAAAAAAAAGGGCGCCATCTTTACAAAATGTTTTGTAAATATTTACGAAATTTCGTAAATACCGAAACTTTTTTTGGGGAAAGTTTTGTAATTATTTTAAATATCGAAACAAAAAAAACCCCCAATTACAAATCGATTTTAGAAACAAATTTTTGCGTTGTTACCCAGGCCTAAATATATATATAGATTGAATCGCTGAATCCTAGACTTGGAAGAGACCTCGTGGGCCATCCAGTCCAACCCCATTCTGCCATGAAGCAGGAATATTGCATTCAAAGCACCCCCAACGGATGGCCATCCAGCCTCTGCTTCAAAGCCTCCAAAGAAGGAGCCTCAACCCCACTCAAGGGCAGAGAGTTCCACTGCTGAACAGCTCTCTCATACAGTCAGGAAGTTCTTCCTCATGTTCAGGTGGCATCTCCTTTCTTTCCTGTGGTTTGAAGCCATTGCTCCGTTGTGTCCTAGGTTTTCCCCAATATTCTAACCAATTATAGAAATCACAATTGCCTGAGTGAACGAGTGTTCTGGAGTCAGCAAACCAGACAATCTCTATATCTGTACAGACAATGGGGCAACAAAAATATTGTATACTCGCAAGTATTGTGAAATTAAATATATTAGAAACTGGCCTGTGAGCACTCCAGCTGGAGGTCAGCTGTGACCAGCAGTGCTGTCTTTTGTGTGCCCAGTTTGAAGAGGCACGAATGGAGGGCGAAAGAGAGAAACATGCCAAGAGGAAGACGCATCAAGCCAACCTCGACCGGGACCGCCTTCTACCTGGAAACCAATGCCCTCACTGCGGGAGAAAATACAGGTCAAGAAGAGGGCTCCACAGTCACCTACGGACCCACCGAGAGAACACCGACCTTGGAGGACCATCATCCTCGGACTACGAGGGATCGCCTAAGTAAGTAAGTACTTCCTCATTCTTTTGCACACTGCTGGAGAGATTTGTGGCGGTGTAAATTAGTTAGGTCCCTGCATAAGCGGTACCTAAATTTCCTACTTGACAGATGCAACTGCCTTTCGGGCTGCAAAGGTCAACAGCAAGCTAGACCAATGGTTGGGAGCTTACTCTAAACTGGGATGAGTTCAAACTCATGACCTAGTGATTTTTAATGCAGCTAACTACCAACCAGCTGCGTCACAACCCGGTCCTTTCTTTCTTTTCCATTTAAACAGACTGAATAGACTCAGAAGCGGAGTGGGCAGACCAAAAGACAACCTGGCAAAATGGCACTACCTAAAAGAATCCCAAACCTTGTGTGACTGTGGAGCAGAACAGACAACTCCGCATCTGTATGCTTGTCCATTGTGCCCTAAAGAATATCAGGAAGGCCGTGGAGTAGAGTAGATTTTAAATAATTTGAATTTATCAGGCAGGGAAAGATTTAAAAATAATCCCAACGCTGCTTCACCAAAATTATTATGAATTTCTCACTAAGGAACTTCTTTATAATGAATATCACAGGAGGGAGGTAACTGAATATATATTTGAATTAAGTTGGAACTGTTTCTTCAATTGGGGTACGCTGCCACCTTATTGCTTAGTATTCAGGCTGAGTTACATGTGTGGAGAGGATACTTAGTAACACTCTTCTGTGTTACTATATTTTTTGTTTTCCTTAGAGAGTTTAAATACCAATGACGTTGTAATGTGTTAACTATAATGAAACGTTTATTTATGTGTAATGCGTAATGGTTTCTGTAAGTTAATGGCATGAAAGCTTTGGTTACGTTTGATGTACAATTCTTAGATGGGTACTGGGTTCAAATCTAGACATAACAAACAGGAGATTTTCTCAGGAAACTAATCTCTGATGATAATTCCAAAACAAATTCCCACTTTCTGGAGGCTACAGACAATGCCGTTGCTGTTGCCCGTTTTTGGTCAAAAAATATTTATCCACCTGCACGCCTTCTATTTTTATGAGTTTTATACTAATTTATGCAATGCTTTTGATAGGAAATAAATAAATACATTTAACCAGACTGGGCCACAGCAACACATGGCCAGGGAAAGCTAGTAAATAAATAAATAAGTGGTTTGCCACTGTCCCTTTCCCTGATTCAAAAACTTGCTTTTGTGACTGAGCATGTTATTTGTGAAACAGATGAAAACAGACCACTGGGTCATATAGGAAGTGGGTCATACCAAAATAAGAGCAATCCTTCCACCGAATGCATCTAGTCTCTCGTTTGCCAGGATACACTTCTATGAGCATGGGTTGCTCCAGCCTCTTCTCAGAGCATAGGCGTCCAAGTAAAAGCAGGGGGTGAGGGACAAGCCCATGGGACAAAAAGGTCCATAATTTAGCTCTCATGGATGTGAACAAAGAGCGACACAGGCCTGGCATGGAGTGGCCTTCCCTTTGGCACCCCTGCTGCAAATCCTGCAAAGGTGGCAGCTGATTTAAGACTGTTTTGTTTCAGTCTGGATCAGAAAGGGGAAACGGCTGGAGGCAACCCTGTTTCCCAAGCTTTTAAATTGGCCGAGGAACGTCTCCTCATTGAATTCCCTTAACGTTGCAGCTCAATGAAGGCATTAAAAGATGTCAACCAGAACGGCTCTCTGTGTTGACCACTCTCCATCACCAAGAATGTTCCTTTGGCAGCCCCCAAAATGCCCCTTCGGCAGCTGGCTCACATAATTGGTATTATTAATCTCTCTCTGGGGTCCTGGATGGGAAGATAGCTGCATATGATTTCCCTGTGAATAATTTCTATATGGTTTTTATGTTTCCTTGTATTCCTGACCCTTTGCCCCTTCTCCCTCCAAAGAAATATGTAAGGGAACCCCCTGGCCTTCAGAAACAAAAGACTGAAACCTCCTGCCAAAGACACACTTGCATGGATAAAAGAAGGAGATTCTTATCTCTAGACTCGGAAGATGGCCCACTAGAGTAAAGCATTGTTTGACAAAAGTTTCTGTAAGATAAGGGGAAACCTTCCTGTCTGCTTTTTGTTTACTTCCCATTGATAGCATTAACCCCAGGCATTGTTCCTCTGTCTCACAGCCAGGAAAGACACATGTTGATTCACAGCACTCAAAGCAGCCCTGTATGGGCTCTTTGTCTCACAGGGCACATGGCATTCCTTTGTTTAAAGATTCCTTCCCAGATTCCTTTGTGTTCCATCATCCCGCCTCCATCTCTCCTGATTGGCTGTCGCCACCAGGTGGCAGAGGTCTCACCATTGGATCCTACGGACCACTGGAGCTTCCTGATTGGTCCAGAGGCGCTGGGGGCGGGAGGGCCGCCTCCCAGGTGTCCGCCCATCACCCAATCACAGCAGGGAACAACAGGGAAGCCGGGGCGGGGAGTTTGAACTCTGCAAATTTGAATTTACTATAAATATGACTGCATTGGTGTAATCTCCTCATGCTCTGCTGGCGAATGATTGCAGCTTTGCATCCGTTTCAGCTGAATCGCATTAAACTTTGATGGCTTTTCTTCAACTGGTGAGACTTTTCTTTGGGAAATTAGGGAAAAATATGGGATGCTTCTCTGTCTCGCCAGGGAAAAAAGAACTCTTTGAGGAGTCTAATTGGTCTCTGCCTCCTGGCAAGGACCCCTAAATTTTAGCTCTATAACAGAGCCATACCTGCATTGCTCTGCAATCTACAATGCCATTGTTCTGCAATCGAGAAATAATTTTCTAGGATCCAGAGATACTTGCCAGAACACCTCAGCAAGCAAGAGTCCAAAAGTGGAGGGCTTGTTCTTGGGCTGCCAGAATCAGGCCCTCCTTTGTCTCCTCTTTCAAAGTTCCACTTGTGAGCCACAGCCATGTTTTTTGTTTGTCAATTTGGCTCTCAATTTTTGTCCATGGAGAGCCTTCTTTTGCCAGTATCACAGGATGTCTGTGCCCAACACCACTGGAGAAATTATACTGTTTAGCTGGTATTGTACCACCTGGCATCCGTTGGGATGTAGCAGCCAGCAATGATACCTCCAGCCCATCCTCTGTTTAGATATCAGCCAGCATGCTGTAGCGAATTTGTTGATCTATGTTAAATTTTTGATGTATAGCTCTAGGTTGCAATGTGGCAGAATTGGCAGAAATAGGGTAGCAACAGTAGAGGCAAGATTAATTTGCATACCTGCAGCCGATTGGTCATATGCAGATGAGTGTAGGCCAGGATTTGAAAGGGCCACTGAGCCAGAATGGCAGTTGGGGGGAAGAGAGCTGAACATTCCAAAGGGGTGGAGTTAAGTTTAAAAATAGGGAGTTAGAGAGTCAAAAGGTTTCAGTTAGGGATTCCTGTTTGTGAAGGACAGTTAGGAACTTCTGTGAGAGAAAAGCAGTTAGGAAAATGGAGCTTAAGTTTTAAGGAAAATAAAGAAGTGCCAGTGTGGTTTAAGGCGGAATATAGTTCTGTCAAGAGTGTATGAAAAAGTAACATATTTGTTGATGTGAAACAGTTGAAGTTTGATAGGAAAAGTTAACTAAGTGAATGATATTGAATGTAAAGCTCAAGACCAGGGGTCCTCAAACTAAGGCCCGGGGGCCGGATGCGGCCCTCCAAGGTCATTTACCTGGCCCTCGCTCAGGGTCAACCTAAGTCTGAAACGACTTGAAAGCACATAACAACAACAACAATCCTATCTCATCAGCCAAAAGCAGGGCCACATTTCCCATTGAATACAAATAAGTTTATATTTGTTAACATTGTTCCTCATTTTAATTATTTTATTGTTTTTAAGTGTTTTTTACACTACAAATAAGATATGTGCAGCGTGCACAGGAATTCATGTTTTATTTTTCAAATTATAATCCGGCCCTCCAACAGTTTGAGGGACTGTGACCTGGCCCTCTGTAGAAAAAGTTTGTGGACCCCTGCTCAAGACGGTAACAGAACACACAAATGTAACCATAAGCG